>NC_132879.1:57217204-57219058 GCF_030463535.1 Salminus brasiliensis | reverse complement strand
TGACCTGCTGCCAATAAAGCACCTGGAAAGCAGCCAACCTACGCATCTGAGCTCGCTAATTCACTGTCAATTCATGCACTATTTTCCATTTTAAAACGTCCCTCTCATACTGTAATCCTAAAAATTCT
Source organism: Salminus brasiliensis (assembly GCF_030463535.1). Classification (NCBI taxonomy): domain Eukaryota; kingdom Metazoa; phylum Chordata; class Actinopteri; order Characiformes; family Bryconidae; genus Salminus; species Salminus brasiliensis. The sequence continues at coordinate 57,218,930 of NC_132879.1, read as the reverse complement.
GATGGAGGGAGAAACCGCTCTAGTGGAAAACAGCCTTCGGCCACAGTGCTTGGTTGCCACCATTCGGGCTCATTTGCATTTCGAAAATATGCATTTATATCAGTGTACAATAGCAGCGGCAATAATGCAACGTCCAGAAAGATGTGGGGCACATCTTTGCACTGCTGTTGGACAGCGTTAGGATGAATGACTCGGGAGCTGTCCTCTAGCTAAGGTGCTGAAACACTGTGTTGTGTGTTTTAGTGTGATGGTGTCCTGGGATTCCCCTGCATTGCACAATTTTTTGTATGTAAATGCTCACAAGACACTGGAGTTAACTCACTCCCAATTAAAACAGACAGTGAGACAGTGCTTTTCCGTTCACTGTGCCAGCATGGGAAATTTGTGAACGATCTGAGAGCTGTCCTCCTGCTGTGGCTCTGGAACATTGTGGAAAGAGCTAGGTTGCATTAGGGTGCACAAGTTTGGTGCTGTTCACCTATGGTGGTGCTGAATTGCAGTATCAATGGTAAAGGGGCTGTCCACCTACTGTGGTGCTGACTCACATCATTGTGGGTAGAGCTGGACTGTGACTGTGAATGATGCAGGAGCTGTCCGCCTGCTTGCTGTGGTGCTTATTGCTGAAATGCAACATCATGGGATGAGCTCAACCATGTCAGAGACTTCATTAAAGAAGGAAGCAGTTCATTGCTTGGAATATGAATAATGCTGAACATAGTAGGTGTATTCAATTTTAGCAGCTGTAAATAATTTGATAAAATATGATTTTTTTTGCTAAACATTACATTTTTTAAACATTAGCTTGGCTCTCAGTTTCAGATGTAAGGCCTTTCCTCATTCAAGGAGCCTGCTTTTGTATGGCTGGAAAGAACTGCTCAAGGCTATAGCCTAGATTGCAGCTGAGTGGACAGAGTTACTTATAAAGACTCTGTTCGGCTGAATAATCCGAGAGCTGTCCGATGCTGAAATGCAGCGCAGCCTGGACAGTCTTTTCCAGTCTTTTTCTGTCCCCCTGCATAGCACATTTACACATAGACTGAAGGCATCTACTTTGCTAGATAAGATAAGAACTGCACATTATATTGGGGCACTGGTGTAGCAGAATGGTGAAACACTGCTGATGAAACAGTGCAGATGTAGAGGAGCTGTCCACCTGCTACAGTGTTCTGTGTTAAGGCAATTATTTCCCATTTTTCTTTTTGGAGTCCTAAACATTTTAACATTTTAACATTTACACATTTTAACTGCTCTAATACACATCTCTCTGTCCCTCGGTCTCTCTCATGTTTTCTATGTGTCTCTCTCATCTATATATATAGATAGATAGATAGATAGACAGACAGACAGACAGACAGACAGATAGACCGACAGACAGACAGACAGACAGACAGATAGATAGATAGATAGATAGAAATACATCTATTTGTCCCTCTTTTTCTGTCTCTGCCCCATCTGTTTATCCCAACTCTGTCTTTCTCTCTCTCTCTAGCTCTGTCTATTCCTGTCTATTAATCTTTTCTACCCAAGCATCATAAACCCAACCCACCCATTCTATATCGTCCATATCTATCTGTCTGTCTCTCTGTCTGTCTGTCTGTCTGTCTATCTATCTATCTATCTATCTATCTATCTGTCTCTCTGTCTCGCTGTCTGTCTGTATGTCTATCTATATATCCATTTGTCTGTCTGTCTGTCTATCTATCTATCTATCTATCTATCTGTCTCT
>NC_132879.1:57194704-57212204 GCF_030463535.1 Salminus brasiliensis | reverse complement strand
CACAAAAACCTCCTATCTCCAAAGAGCTTTACAGGAGGAGAAAAAACCTCAACTTTCAATGGAAGTCAATGTAGAAATATTTTATTCCAGGTCATTTTAGAGCATTTCGATTGGTCCATTCATCATGAAATGTTGACAGTATTGCAGAACAACTGCGGGATTACATTAAACCATTATTAATTAAGGTTTTTGATTGACAGCAGTGTACATGTACATGCCTCACATTATTTAGGAGACTTATAATTATGCTAAGTGAATGTATGTAGCATTTGGAGTCTTTCTCAAAGACTCTACACAATACAATAAGTACAATAATAAGTATAATAGAAATATTTTAGTAAATATTTAGAAATAGAAAATTAAGTATATATCTACAAGTATATAATCTACAATATAGCATTATACAGAATAAAACATAAAACATTAATTTATATTTTAACTAAATATTGAATAAATATTATACAAATGATATAAGTGTATAAATAAAATATGTATCTATCTCTCTCTCTCTCTCTCTCTCTCTCCCTATATATATATATATATATATATATATATATATATTTCCCACTCAAATCTGTCTCTCTCTATCTTTCTATATCTGTCGCTCTCTCTATACCTGTCTCTCTGTCTCTCTATATATATCTGTCTCTCTCCTTCGCTTTACTAGTCATTCTCTTTCTCTTTCTCAAAGAATCACACAATAATAAGTACAATCATAAGTTTTTAAGTATATAGAAATATCTACAATATAGCATTATACAGAATAAAAAATAAAATAATAATGTATATTCTAAATAAAATATTTGAATAAATGTTATACAAAGACTGGAGATATTATTAAAAAGTCTATAAATAAAATATATATGTGTGCACACAGAACATCTACATGCAGTATAATACTGTGTTTAATATATAATACAATAATTCTCATCTAAAACTAAATAGCAGCCAGTAGCTAAAACAAACAAACAAACAAACAAACAAACAAAAACCTGCAAAAACTAAATTCTAAATAAAATTACATGCATTTTTGTTACATTTTTTGTTTGTATTTGACATCATTAGAGCAGAGAGCAGAGAGAGAAGGAAAGTGCACTGGCCAGTGTAACGGCTCAGGTAATGTCCATTAATCAGTGCTCCCTGATTATCGTCTATCATCCTCTTTTTCTCTGTGATAAAGCGAAGGCAAGGTTTGGTTTCTTCATCAGTCTACTCCGGTACCGGCTGCCTTCTGTCAGGTTTTGCAGCAACAGCTGGACAAAAACGGCAACACTTAATCAGTCGTATGACTTCACTCTGCGTTCGTTCTGTGCTTACATTATTCATTCAGCTGTGTTCCCATCATAGTTTATCACATTTCTTATTTATGGGTAAGAGTCGATCCACCTCAGCTCTGAGAACGCAATCGTTTTGAATTTCTGCTGTTTTATCTGATAGTATTTGTATTAATAATCAGTATTAATATCTTGTTTGATACAAAGTGTTTACAAATGTTGCATTTTCACAGTTTTTATGCTCAGATTCAAATTATGCAGCACAAACGATCAGTTATTGATACCTGCATTGGCCACAAAACAATGTTAGTATGGCAAACCAGTGATACACGCCTACGATTTTCTTCAGTACTTCTGTAATGTAATTTGTACTAGTAGAAACTCTCATTTCAGATATCAGCACTGGCAGCTTACTAGAAATAATATCAGATCTACAGATCTATAAAGACATTCTGACTAGTCATATTACCAGGATGACACATCCTTAATGTCATTTTGACTAGTCATATGTCATGAAATCCGATTTTAATCTAGAATGACTTTTTTAACTAAAAACCAAAAATCTACAAATACATTTTTACAAATTAAAACTAGTTACAGATATCTACAAATACTTTTTACTAATTACAACTCCAATTACACATACAGTATGTACAATTACATTTTTACTAATTAAAACTACAGTTACAGATTTCTACAGTTACTTTTTTACTAATTACAACTCCAATTACACATATGTACAATTACATTTTTACTAATTAAAGCTACAATTACAGATTTCCACAATTCTTTTTTTACTAATTACAACTCCAATTACATATATTTACAATTACATTTTTACACTTACAGATTTCTACAATTACTTTTTTATTAATAAAAACTAAAGGCTAATATTAAGAAAGATAAAGACTGTGAAAGGTCCATATAGACATAAATAAATGAGCAAATGCTAAATCAAGATATCTCTAATTTAGTGATGATTGGTTATGTGTAATGTGCATACAGATATGTGCAGTTTCAGATCTTTAAAATACAGTTTTAGATATTTATAATTCTGAATTTGACTAGTAGGAATAATTCTACTGATATCTAAAACCAGAGTCAGAATTACAGTGGAGATATTTGACATTTTAGCCCTAAATGGCACCAGCAACACAAAGCCAGACAGAATATTAGCAGATTTTACTAGTATAAACTCTGAATTCAGAGATCAGCTATGAAATATTCCATTTAAATCAAGGGAAGGATATGACTAGTTAGAATAACATTAGGAATATGTTTCCTGTAATGTGACTAGTCAGAATATTCTCATAGATCTGTAGCTCTGATATTGTAATTAGTAAATATTTCATATTATAAATCTGAAATGAAACTTATTCTAGTAAAATTACATTACACTGATATTCTACTTGAGTTTTTAGTACTAGAAATTGAGTCACTGTTGGCATTTTATGCTAAAACATGTTAAGTGCTGTTGACCATATCATGCTAAATCTGAGTGCTTGAGGCCTGACTGACATCCAGAATATGTTCTTAGGTCCAGCCATGTGAACTAATGACTATTCTGCACACATTAGACCCATTCATAACATCAGTAACTAATGTAATATTACATTCTCTGTGTAGGCCCCCCAACACACACACACACACACATGCGTGGACACTGGCTCACAAGCAACCTGAGCAAGACACAAATATATAAATGAGGTCAGCATTTCCAGCAGTGACTCATATGCTAGCTGCCTCTTGACATTAACATCCTACTGCACAAACATGCCATCATAGTCCCATCAGCGAGCACTGTGTCCACATGCATGTGTGTGTGTGTGTGAGTGTGGAGAGAGAAAGCGAGGGAGATGACTGACAGATCCAGGTAGAAGCTGGGGAAAGCTCCTGGTGTTACATCACAGCGCTGGTTTACGTGAAGCGTGACAATAGCGGCTGATTTTGAGGGGTTTTATTACTGAGCTGGAGGGAATGTGTGGATGCGGTTTGTTCTGTGCATTGGCTCCCTCCTCTGGTTGCTACTTGATATGCAATAGCTCTAACCCTGGTACTGTGTGCGGTGGGCACGGTGACCTTCAGCAGCAGCGGTGTCTTCGAACAGGGCATTCGTTGTGATGAAGCCCTGTAGGCGTGGCAGTTGGATGCGAAGCCATGGGGGTTAATGGCATAAAAGAAGTAGTGAAGATGCAGTATAGCCCTGCAGTAAAGCATGCAGCCTGGATTAGAGATGCGCAGGGTGGTGTAAAACCTTAAAGTGCAGCCGTATAAGCATGAATACGGGGGTAGGAATGGATTCCCTTCTGTTCGATCGTGCATTGCTCCTCTAGCTCCGTGATAACTCAGCTGGTTTGCATTGCATGGGTTGTAGTAACATTAGAAAACATTAGAATGTGGAAATATAAAGGAATTCTCCAGTGTTTGTGGACCTAAGCTCTGTATGCTGATCTGTAGCACACAGTCCATTACCACAGACCATCATTTCAGCACCTTTCTCTGCACCTAGTAAACGAACAGCAACCTAATGAGGTTGAAAATCTATGGGGGTTTTAAAGGAAGCGCTGAGAGACAGTACCACAAGTCAAAAGTGTGGAGACAAAGGCATGATAATCTTAAAAACATTTGATCCAAATGCAAGGGTGAGCGAGAGGACACTGGGGACACATGGGGATCCACAGTAGTTAGGATGTTGAGGCTGGGGGGTTTCAAGGAGGCCTGAAATCCCCAGCCACAACACCCTAACTACGGTGGATACCTGTGTGTCCCCAGTGTCCTAAGTGTCCTAAGATGATTAGAACGTGTTCAAGCAGGTATGTCCACACTTCATAATGATTGAATTCAGGTGTTTGTATGAAATCAAGCCTTTAGCCCTGCAGTCTAGAGGTTCTACAGAGCTCATTGAGCTCCAGCGTGGTTCTGTATGTAATAGGAGACACCGCTGCACCAACAACAACAACAGTAAGTCAGCTGGTGAAATTTAGACCTTCCCTCCTAGATCTTCCTCCATCAGCTGTGAGTGGTGTTATTATTATTAAACAGTGGAAGCGTTTAGAGGAACAGCTCACAGAGAGCAGCTCAGCCACCACGTAGTTAAAGTTACAGAGCGGGGTCAGGGAGAGAAAAGTCTCCAACGGTCTGCTGACTCAGTAACAGTGGGCTCTGGAGCAGTGGAACCGGGTTCTGTAGAGTGCTGAATCACACTTTTCTATCTGGCAGTCCGATGGATGAGTCTGGGTTTGGGGAATGCCAGGAGAAGGTTAGTTACCTTCCTGACTGCAGGGTGCCAGCTGTAAAGTTTGGTGGAGGAGGGATAATGCTTTGGGGTTCTGTTTCAGGGGTTGGTCTACAGAATCCTTCTTTGTTTTTATAGTAGCCCACAGCTTTGGCGGACATTCCCTTCAACGTAATGCACTTAGGTTTAGTTTAGATGCTCTAGATAATGTAGAGGGTCCGATTTAACCTCATATACCTGAGATGAGTGGGGCAAAAAAGCCAGGAGCCACCTGTGGTTCTGAGAAGGTTCTTATTGTGCTGAATTTAACAACAGAAAATGAGTCATGAATTGCAGCCCTTTTTTGAGTTAACTCATCTTCATTAGATAAAAGTAAATGCTGCAGCTGAAATATTGGTCCCGCCCCTGTTTTTTTTTTTTTTTTTTTTACTGTTGATTGCTATCTGCAGGTTAGAGCTTCCCCTATCACATCGTGGAGGCCTTTTTTTCGACTCCTCACCATGGACAGCTGTGGGGTTGATAACAAGCAGGCAGTTAGACAGTCGCTCCACTCGCTGTGTCACTGTGTGCATTTTTGAGTCTGAGAAAGAAGGGAAGGTAAACTTATGGAGTGCAATTGCACAGCTCTAGACCGGCCCTACGGTCTAATTGCTGCTCATCAAGTGTGAGGAGATCATAAGGAGTTCTACTTCATACTTCATAGGAGTAACTACTGTATACAGTACAGATGGAGCGCTATAGGTCAAAGCGTGCATCCAGAGACGATATGCACATATTTATTAGCGTACCCACAGAAGCAGAGCTTTATGGAAGTCTTAGTCATGCTGGAAATAGCCCTGTTCATGCTGTGTGTAAATGCACACACACACACACACACACACACACACACAGGGTCAATTACAGACCCAGATGAATCAGACCTGCTGCAGCTCTAACCCACACTGGCAGAGCCCTGCCTACAGCACTGAACTACAGCAAACACACACACACACACACACACACACACACACACACCCTCCATCATTCCCCATGACTAAAACACACAACCCCCATGTGATGTGTTCTTCACTCAGTAGTGTAGGCACACACACTAACCTATGAGATGTTTTTCACCCAGATGGGCACCCCCCTCCCTCCACACACACACACACACACACACACACTTTAAAAAAAAACCTCTGCTTCTTCCACAACCACAAAACACACAACCCTATGGCCCTATGGGACATGTTAGCACTGCTTACACACCACTCAAACAGAATACCTCCTGCTTCTCCCTCCAACCAAAACACACCACCATATGTGAGTTGCTGAGGGTGTGTGTCTGTGTGTGTGTGTGTGTGAGAGAGAGAGAGCCAACACACTGACACACACACACACACACACACACACACACACACACTCAGAACACCTCCTGTTTTCCCTACAACCAAAACACACCACTCTATGTGAGCTCTATGTGAGTTTTGTTTCATGCACCCTATGCACACTCTCACACACACACCTATAAACACACTCGCCTCTCCCTGCTTCTCCCAGGTCTGTGTGCTCTCCCTGAATCAATACGGGATTCAAACAGAGAGAGAAAGAGACGAGGAGAAAGAAAGAAAAAAGTGTAGCTATGGGGCAGCGAGGAGGAGCCTGACTGGTGTTGTTTGGTAATCAAAGTCTTGCCTTGCAACAGCCCGGAGAGCCAGACACACTCTTCGCTCGATCCGGGCTGAGCGGTCTGAGCGTCTAAAGCCTCGGCAGACGTCCAGTGACTCAGAACCCCACCCCCCTTTTGTAGGTGAGCGGACACGCATTACAATATTCCTGCCTATTTTCAGCCCAGCCTGCGGGCCTGTAGCTCCGGCGCTTGAAGTGGAAAAAAAAGTGCCAGTACACCCCTTATTTAAATGTTGACCCCGCCTCCCAACTCCACCCCGCCCCCAAAATGCCCCACTTTGTACTGGATGCAGTTTACCCCGATCAGCCATAACATTAAAACCACCTGGCTAATATTAGTAGGTCCCTCTTGTGCCCACCAAAACAGCTCTGACCTATGCAACCCTGTGGACTTCACAAGATCTCTGAAGGTGCCCTGTGGTATCTGGCACCAAGGCTAAGGTTAGCAGTAGATCTAAAGCCCTGTAAGTTGTGAGGTGCTTGTTCCTTTTTGGGGCACTTTTGGTAGGTACGGACCACTGCATACCTGGGAACACCCCACGAGATCTGCCTGATGTTTTGGTGGAGATGTTCTGATGACCCAGTTTGGTTCTTCTAGTCAAAGTGTCTCAGATTCTTACACTTGTCCATTTCTCCTGCTTTTAACACCAACAAGAACTGACTGACTAATATCCATGTGTCATGGCTGATCTGTTGTATATAGTAGGGTCATATTTTGGCAGTGAGAAGACAGGACTGGTCAGGTGGGGCTGTAAAAATCAAACACTGGTGTGAAATCAGTGTGAGATCCTGGACATTTGATACATTTTTATGGATATAGGGGCATTATGAATCGCCTGGAACCTGATATGAAGCCGACAGCTTGTGAGACGTCCTGGTACTCAGGAAATAGTGCTGGTACTCAGTGCCGGTACGCCAGGAGTACAATGTCGAAGTGCTGGTACTGCATACCGGTGAGTACCAGCCCACTTCGAGCGCTGTGTAGGTCAGAATAAGCCACTGAACGCACTGAATCTGCATCAAAGAGGGGCAGAAGGTGGATTCGTCACCCACTGAACTTGGCGTATCTCATCGCATGCTAGGAAACGCTCGACGAGCCTCTTTACAGAGATTAAAGTAGCACTGCAAATTAATATTTCAGAAGCTTTGGAGGAACTTACCACATTTTATGACAACAGATGTCGGTTTTTAAGGGCCGGAAATGCTCTGCAGCCGACCGAGATGAGTGCACCACAGATGGGCTGGAGACTATGGCCAGATGATTATGGGTGTTGAGACTTATAAAATATTGATTAATATTGAGATACTGTTCAGCATGCAGGGGTGTATGGATCAGAATATTCCAGACTAGCTCAAATTTACATACACACCCCAAAATTTACCCTCAAATAAAAAAATCAAATCAAATCAAATTTTATTTGTCACATACATAGTCATACACAGTATAACTTGCAGTGAAATGCTTTTTTGACAGTCTGCTCACATCAAGCTATACAATAAAAATCTACATTTAAACTTAACTAAACCTTAACTTAATGAAGTAAAGTGCAAAAGTGCAAAAGAAAAATAAAATAAAAATGAAGAAAATAAAAATAGAATAAGTTACATTTAAGTTAAAGAATAGAATATAAAAATGAAAATATAGAAATATAAGCAAAAAAAAGTACAGAATACAAATATACAAATATATATACAGAGATGAAATAGTGCGTGTCTGTGTGTGTGTGTGTGTGTGTGTATATATATATACATACATATACATATGTACATATTTATCTGTATGTGAGTGTATGTGTGAGTTAAAAAAAAATATTTTCATTGTTGTCCGTAGTGTGTTTTCCGTGAGCCATGGTTGTGTATTGTAGTGAGTGAGGGTCCAGTTTGTGTATGTAGATACTTTGATTTAGTGTCCTAAGTCCCTGTCCCCACGGATGGCTTGTGGAAAGAAGCTCCTCCTCATTCTCTCTGTGTTAGCCTTCAGGGTTCTTAAGCGTTTCCCCGAGGGCAACAGAGAGAACAGTCCATTGTTGGGATGACTGGGGTCCTTCACAATCCTACCCTATTCACCCGCTGTTCCACTGATGTGGACAGGTTGGTAGCTCCTCTGCTGTTTCCTGCTAAAGTCCACAATCAGCTCCTTCGTTTTGCTGGCATTTAGCTGGAGATTATTATCCTGGCACCAGTTCTCCAGGGTTCTAATCTCTTCCAGGTAGGCCTTCTCGTTATTTCCTGAGATCAGGCCCACCACAACTGTGTCGTCAGCAAACTTAATGATGTTGGTGGAGCTGGAAGTGGCTTTGCAGTCTGAGGTGTACAGCGAGTACAGCAGAGGGCTAAGGACACAGCCCTGAGGGGCTCCGGTACTGAGGGTGAGGGTGGGTGAGACATGCTTGCCTACCCGAACAGCTTGTGGTCTGTTAGTCAGACCACAATGTTCCCAGACCTCTTTACAATGTTCCCAAAAGAGCTTCATAAAGGGTTCTGGGCTTGGGCAAACAGTCCTGTCATATCCACTACAGAATAAGCTGAATAAACATTATTTACCAATGGAGTTCAAAAAATGAGGTACCTAACAATGATGGAAGACATGGTGGACCACCAAAATGACCCTCATCAGATAAAAAAGCTTAAGCTTTCAACTTGACGCTTTCATCTTTGAGAGACAATGAAAAATCCAGATCAACTGACTGGCTGACCCAAAGTCCAGACCTCAACATTGTCTGCTGAGAAGTTTGGAGGTGTGGAGGTCACAGGTTCAAATCCCTTTGCCATCAGTGTCCGGAGTCCGAGAGAGCACAATTGGCCCCACTCTCTCCGGGTTGGTAGATGGCGCTCATTCACCTCATCACCCTCATCACTCTTAAAGCAATGTTGCCGGCCGATGGAGCGGGCAGCAGTTTGAAGGCGAGGCGATGGCTGACTTCACATGTATTGGAGGAGACGTGTGTTAGGTCTTTACTCTCCTAGTGTCAGGAGCATTGCTAGCATCAGAGCTGGGTACCTGATGGAAGTAGTTGGTTGCCTGGTGATGTTGCGTTGAATGTGCATATGTCAGCCCTCACCCTTGTCATATATGATAGGAGAAGAGTACTAACGAGTGGGTTGGGTGAGAAGCTACCTAAAATTGGGGAGGAATTGTTAAAAAAAATCAATTCAATCTAATACATTTAGGTTGGGGATTAGATTCCCCACATAATTTTGAAGTTTACAGTAATAAAATAAATAATATAACAACATAACAAATAAATAATAGCAAATTTATGACTGAAGCACTATATATATATATATATATATATATATATATAACCCTTTAAAGTTCTTTATGGAACCATTTTTGGAGGTTACCCTTGTAGTAAAGAACCATTTAATAATTTTTCATTAGAACCTTTGCTTTAATTAAGTAACCATTTAAAAAGCCCCTTTTAATGGAATATGTGGGTTTGTTTACACTGAGAATCCAATGGGTTCCATTCATTAGAAGCCGTAGCATATAGCAGTGGCAGCTGGTGTAGAGTTGTGGCTAACAACCCTGGTAGGAGCATCAGATAAACGCCATCGTTGTAAATGTATGTGATCTTAAAGAGAATGTCACTGCACCTCACAGAGCAACTAACTTTGACTCTGTAGTTGATCTGTAGCAATGTACACAATCAGTGCTGCTTGACGATCTTGCCCTGACGATTGCTGTGAATTGTCTGACAGATATGAAATGGGGAAAGCTCCTCGGCACCTTGCATGTCACAACACCCATTGATGCTGTGGCTGCAGCACACTATCTGAAGGCCACAAGTCTTTAACAGAGGCGGGATTGGATCGCCACAGACAAAAGCGTCTACAGCTTGCTGTCTTACGCTTGTTTTTGCATCTGTCAACGGGATTCTTTTACGCCCGGGAGATGTCAAATAAAAACGGGCAGCCAGCGGTCCGTCCAAAGTCCATCCGCGGGGGATGAGATCACAAAAGAAAGACGACAGACGCTCTCCGCCTTTAAATAGCCTGAAGTTTGTTCTGGGAATTTGGCTATTGCACAAGCTGGTGCAACAGTGCTCCGCTTTAGAAAGCCTATGTTCTTTAAAAAACATAAACGATGTCTGGGTTGGGCTTTTGGCCATGCATGAAGGACCATTAAGAAAAGCAAGACAGATTATTATATAACCAGTACCAGTATTTGAACGTTTGAGGACCAGTAGACAAATCAGCATGTTTAGGTTCTGGGTTTGAAATATAATGACATATTAAGGACTTATTTTAAGGAAAACGATGTTGCACCAATTATTATAATGTATATGATGTGAATGTATGAATATATTAAAACACTAGCCCAGGCGTGGGCTAGAGGGGTATCAAGCCCTCCAGTATTGAGCTGTGGAGCAGTGGAAGAACTGTGTTCTCTGGAATTTTGAAGGAGTTCGGGGAATTGCAACATCCTGATGTCACTAAAGCTCTTGCCGCTGAATGCATGCAATCAAATCCTCACAGCAATGCTGCTCCAAAATCTAGTAGAAAGCCTTCTTCTTCCCTGGACAGTTCAGACACTTACTGAAACAAATGCAGGATAAGTTCTTGTCAATACCCTTGATTTGAGAAGAAAAAATTAATGAGCATGTGTCCCAATACTTTTGTCCAGATATGGTATATGCTTTTAAATATGTAAATATGAAAAAATAAATACATATTTGTGACAGTGGCATTTTGTAAAGTATTTGCAACTAGTGTTGAAGATTAGTAATTAGTGATTTACAATATTTTTATTTATTAAAACACCCAATCAGTGTCCAATCAGAGTCAAATTAAACCACCCACAATAATACCAGTTTATTTCTGTGGTAGGACCAGTACCACTGATTAGCCACCACATCACACACACCACCAAACACCAAAGTAACTGTTAAAAGACTTGCTTCATTACTTCTGCGTGTGTGGATGTACTGTATGTTCTGTCTCTGGAGTCCCACTTTGTGCTAACTCTCAGGAACAATGCCAAAGTCCACTCATTACTCCTCCTGTGATGGTAGGAGGATGTCTGAAGCCCCTCCTTCTATCAATCTTATAAATTTGATACCTTTTGTTTCCATGAAGCAGATTCCACACCCCACCACCATCCCATCTCCTCCATATAGCTCTGCTCGGTCTCTCACTCCTGGGTCTTGTAGTGATATTATCACATGCTGATGGCACGGCCTGAATTTGGAAAATGTGCTTTTAACATTGTTTTCAGAAAAGAAGACAAATAGACAACATATAAAGAAAAATGGATATAGAAAAGTGAATATAAATAAATATACATAAATAGCATTTATAGAAAAATATGAATATATATACATATAAAATATTTATAGGAAAAATGTACATATAAATTAAAATACTTATGAATATTTTACACTAAAATACAGATATATATATAAAACAATACTTCTAGAAAAATAAATATAAATGAACACTCATAAAAATATGTATAGACAAATAAAATAAAATATAAATTATATAAATAAATATTTGCAGAACTAAAGAGATATTAATGAATATTTTTATAATATTTATAGGGCAGCTACATATAAATGAGCATACATCAAATAGTTTTTAAAGAAATATAAATAAAAAAAAAAAAAAAAAAAAAAATATATATATATATATATAAATGAACATACATACAATATATTATTATAAATAACAGAAATAGTAATAATAATAAATAAAATGCTTTATAGAAAAAAATTATACATTAATACACAAAAATATATAAAATATATTTAAGCAAAATCTGCTTTTCATATCAAACCACATGATGTTGTGTTTTGCTTAATTGAAAAAAAAGTGAAAATGTTCAGATAAAAAAAAAAAAATCAAACTGTCTCCAAAGTTTTGATGGGCAGTGTAGGATTAAATGCAATCTCCCCTAAAGTCCGCAGCAGAGCACTACTTAACACGGTGCATTCAGGGATTAAGAGGCCATACTAAATATAGAAAACACATACTAGCCCGCGCTATAGGACAGCTATAGAGTCTCTGCTAATTACAGCAGCAGGTCTTTTTGTACTGGGCCTAAAATGAGTGTGAAAGGAGCTGCAATAATGGAGACCCCGAATCTTATAAGAAATGCTGCAGAAGGGAAAAGCAGCTCCAGAGGCTTTTCCTCCACTCAGCTGGAGTGGCACTTGGGCATTCCGAGCCAGCACTGCTCCCCAGTTCCCACGGGTGCTGCTCATTTGCACTCTGTTAAAGTTTTAAAAGCTTCATCGGGGTCTGTTAAGTGCAGGAGCAGTGGATTAAGAGGAGACTGCAGTGACTTTCTTGATTTTCTCTAAATTGTGTGGTCGGAGGGAGTTTGGCATTGTTCATTATGGGCTGGCCTGCTTCAGCAGTGACAGTGAGTTGGGCTCATTGTAAGAGAAGCAGCAGGCTTTACTCAGACAGGATGGAGCTAGCTATAGGTCTGCTGTTCATTAATGTGTAGATAATTAGCAGGAACCTTCTTGAGGCTCACGTAAATGTGGTCATTAATTGGTGCTTAAATGCTGGAATCCACAACACGAACTCATTTGAATTCAGTATGATTTTAACGGCCTACCAGTGGCATGCATAATAAACCACTATTGACATTTCACACATGGGGACTCTGCCTTTGTAGGACCTGGAAGTCACTAACTGTCTGGGTTCAGTCTTGGTTGACATGTGAAGGAGCAACACTGTGAATGGGTAATCAGCCTATATCTATTTGTGTGTGTGTCTGTGTGTGTGTGAGGGGGTTGGGTATGTAGTTAGGGTAGGGTAGAGCAGTGGAACTGTGGTGGTGATCATCCAACATCTTGACCTTAATAACTCAGCTCTTGCCGCTGAATGCAATCAAATCCTTACAGTAATGCTCCTCCTCCAAAATCTAGTAAAAAAGTCTTCTTCTCTGGACAGTAGAGACAGTTACTCCAACAAAAGTAGGATCAGCTCTTTTAATACCCTTGATTTCAGAAAAAATGAGCAGGTGTCCCAATACTTTTGTCCATATAGATTATAATGCGTCGAGGCGTTTTGTGTGTGAGCTTCACGGTTTGTCACGTCCATGAACTGAACTCTCATTACTCTACTATGCCAAGATTAACACAGCTTTCCATTCTAGGACAGCTTTAATTAGATAACCGACTCTGTTTGTTGTTTCACACTTGAGAAAGATGCTGCTGGGATGCGTATTTTTTAACAAATTAAATTATTTTTTTAAAGATTTTTTTGCGTTAAGTTTGAAGTATTGCTTTAAAAGTTTAAAAGTGATGTTTTTAATTAACTATTAATTTACATAAAACTTTTACACCACCGTCTAGACGTCCCGAATTTGGTTGATACTGGCGTTTGTTTGTAGAACTGACAACACTAATGATCGGTTTGGCATCTTATTAATTGTGCCTTGTGGTATTAATGATGTTAGTAATGCCCTGTTGTCGATTTTGCCCTGGACTGAGCTGAGGAGCTGACGGTAGTTCAGGTTTGCGGATTAGTAATGTGTGATAAGTGGTGGATATACATCAATATTATTTATAGAAAATATGAATACAAATAAATACATATAAAATATTCATAGGAAAAACATACATATAAATTAAAATACATACAAATATTTTTTAGAAAAAATACATATATATAAAACAATACTCAGAAAAATAAATATAAACAAATACACATACAAATATGTATAGACAAATAAAATAAAATATAAATTTTATAAATAAATATTTGCAGAAATAATGAATATTTATATAATATTTATAGGGCAACTATATATAAATGAGCATACATCAAATAGTATTTAAAGAAATATAAATTAATATCTATATAATATTTAAAAGATAAATATATATAAATTAACATACATTTAATATATTATTATTATTATTATTATTATTATTATTAATAGTAATAGTAATACTACTACTACTAATAATAATAATAATAAGAAGAAGAAGAAGAAAATGCTTTATAGAAAAAATAATTATACAATAATACACAAAAATATATAAAATATATTTAAACAAAATCTGCTTTTCATAACTTATTAATTGTGCCTTGTGGTATTAATGATGTTAGTAATGCCCTCTTGTCGATTTTGCCCTGTACTGAGCTGAGGAGCTGACGGTAGTTCAGGTTTGCGGATTAGTAATGTGTGATAAGTGGTGGAAGAGTCCAATGCTCACAGATGGACCTTTTAAGGATAGACCACCATGACTCTAGTTCCCAGACACACCAGAGGATCACACCAGTGCCTCACACACTACACCAATACAGAGGTGTGTTTTCGGAGGTGATGGAGTAGAGACTGTAAACACACCAGCAGACAGTGATTCAAACTCCTTTATTAGTGATGGAAGCTATAACTCCACAGTGGTCCTCAGGACTCCTGGAGATGTCTGAGTGGGAGCCTGCTCATGGGGGCATGATGGGAACTGTAAATAAAGTAGGCTGACAATGAGGCGGACAATGAGAGAAGAGCAGATGGATGAAAATGTGCAGTCCACCGTTGGGTCGCCCAGAGAATAAAGTTGGCTAATAGAATGAAGGAGGCAGCCCACAGAGTCGGAGAGGGACCCCCGCTACAGAGGCAGAAACAAATATTGCATTAAAAGAGACAGGAGCATTTATCTTAGAGCCGGAGGGGTATTTGCTGGGCCAAACGAGGGCCGGGGCTGCCCAGCAGATGCATGTTGGGAACAAGTTAATGGTGCTGAAGTCAGGTCTGTTTGGGTTACTCAGCTCGGGCAAATGACAGATGCACACTCTCTATTAACAGGATAACAGGCCAGTGCGGCACTCGTATAAATAATATAAAGCTACTACTGTTAATCACTGCTGAAGGTGTAAGATTCCTGAGGAACGTTGGAGGTTCTTCTATTTGAAACTTTGAGGAACTTTCAAGAAATTTTAGAGGTTACGCTTAAGAGGTTCATCCACATCCTCCAAGAGTTCTTCAGAGCTCTTCTATTGTTAACAGTGTACAAAGGGATCTTCTGAGCGATGCCATACTGTCAGCCCCTCTGTATCACACCCTTCCCCGGGGCGATTCTGAGCCGCCGCCCACAGGCTCAGATAAGGACTTCCGCCTCGTTTGGTTCATGTGTTTGGTTCTTTTCATGTATATCGGTTCGTGATTCATGTTCATTTGTGTTCATGTTTGGTTCATTGTGTCGAGTCATGCTGATTTAGTTCATGCGTTTCACCTGGGACTGGGGGTACTTAAGGAGCCTCGACGCTTAGTTCCATGCTGAGAACTGCATGCTCGGGAACCTTGAGGTAGCCCAAGAGGTTCCGGTTACTGCTCACGGTGTGTTCAGGCCAGCTTCTGATCTACGCCCTCATTCGCGGGCAGGCCACCTGGCCATTCAAGGACTCAGCGAGGCTCTTGGTTCTTTATGGGCCCAAAGGTAGATAAGCACCTTGTGAAGCACCTAGAGTAGGCCTATACTTTCCTATCTTCATACTGGGAATGTAAACACTGTTCCACTGTTCCGATAAAAACTTACCGACAAAAGCTCATAACAGTCGTATACATATACGACATTTGGAAGAATGTTTCCTACCTAAACTGCAATTCACAAGGAGCTCTTCTTCTGTTAACAGTGTACAAAGGGATCTTCTGAGTGATGCCATACAAGAACCAGTTTTGCTTCTATAAAGGGCCGTGTTTGTACAAGAGATTTGTGAGTGTCCTGAAAACCTGTGTTTACTCCCTAATAAATAAAGGTGCCACACAGGATTCTTTGAGCCATAAAGGACCTTAAGTTGGTAAAGAACATTTACATCAGGTACAGATTCGTTAAAAAGGTTCTTCACACTCACACACCTCTAATAAATATGGTTCCTTATGGACCCAAAAGTAGTTGAGCGCCTTGTGAAGCACCTAGAGTGGGCCTATACTTTCCTTTACCTTTATACCGGCAATGTAAACACTGTTCCACTGTTCCGATAAAAACTTACCGATAAAAGCTCATAACAGTCATACACATATACGATACTATTTCGAAGAATATATTTCGAACCTAAACTGCGATTCACAAGGTGAATCATGGTGAAGGTGGGGTAAGCGGCTGTAAACGGCTAGAAAAATGGTGTAAAAATGTTGCATGGCAGTGATCGTGCTTCGCTGAAACTATTGGCTACACTGCCCCCCATGGTTTCCAGTGGCATTGCTCCGCTCCGTCCATAACTGTAAGCTTTCCAAGACTGTGCTCAAAGACGTAAGCTAGCAAAAGCTAATTGGTATTGCTAATAATCTTCCGTATACTTGGCTGTATTCGCATTGTAGCTTCACTGTAAACTCAAAGACTCCAAACGCACCTCAGCTCATTGATTCCATTGGGGAAACGTGTGTATGTATGACGTGTTTCTGATAAGCTATCACTTTACCGTGAGTGAAGACTCCAGCAGCAGCAGCAGCAGCAGACCTAAGACGAGTTCCCCTGTTGAACAGCTTTTCTTACATCTGTGCATGTCTATAGATTATTTTTAGATTTTCCAGCTTCTGTAGTTTGATGTTATCACTGGCTTGCTCCTCTGCAGGGCTTATTCAACATTCAGATCCAGAATGAGAATCTGATGCCTCTTTAAAAGTGAAGTACAGAGACCTGCGTTTATCAGGCAACTGTGCCATCCGAAATCAGCTCCGAGTGCTGACAGTAATGGATGAGTCACGCTGTGGGCTTTCTGCAGCCGGCACGGCCGCTCTGCCGCTCCAGAAACAGTGGATGGGAAATTTGCGAGAGCATGAAGAAGTAGAGAGGAGAACAGATTATTATTATTAATATCTGACTAATCAGTTTCATCTGTTTGGCAGTAAAGGTCACAACATTCAGCTCTGAGACTCTGAGACTCTTAGACTGGAGAAACTTCTTCATGAACATATTTGTTGTCTTTCTTTAGTGTGTGAGGTTTGTAGCATTTAACCACCATTCTTACTACAACTACTACTACTATTATTACCACTGCTGCTGTTACTACTACTACTACTACTACTACTGCTACTACTACTACTACTACTACTGCTACTACTGCTACTGCTACTAGTACTACTACTACTGCTACTGCTACTACTATTACTACTACTACTATTACTGCTACTACTACTATTACTACTACTATTATTACTACTACTACTACTACTACTGCTACTAATAATGCTATTACTACTCCTATTATTATTACCACTACTACTGCTACTACTATTACTACTCCTACTACTACTGATATTACTACTACCACTGCTACTACTGCTACTATTACTGCTACTGTTACTTTGGGTGGTGGGTCAGTCATTCTTAGCCCTGCAGTGACACTGACTTACTACTAC
>NC_132879.1:57087204-57192204 GCF_030463535.1 Salminus brasiliensis | reverse complement strand
TTTAATGACTGGGTGGTATTTCAGAGAAGGGAAAACGCATGAGGTGAATAATAACACTGCACATATGAAATGGAAGTGTGTAACTTCCTTTGAAGCTGGTTTTGCCTCGCTGAGTCGATCCGGACTTCAAAATGACTCTTAATCAAATATTGAGTTTTGTGGACGGAGCGCCTCTGAGACACGGGCAGAATGATCAGCGATTCTTATATGTGTCCTTTTTAAAGGAGCCTCTCAACGGCGCTGATTAAAGGAATCAAAGTAATGAAGCACTTTTAATCACTTTTACACTCTTTACACTCTTTACACCAGCTGAGCTTTACTCTGCGTGCCCTCACAGACCTCGCAGACCCTCGTCCTGCAGCAGAGCTCCTGTCTCTGACGAGAGACAAAGGACACTGAAGAAGAGCTCAGCTGTGCAGAGATGAAGTAGGAAAACTGACCTGTTTGTTTGAGTCCTGCACACACACACACACACACTCTCTTTCACTCCCACACACACTCCCACACACACTCTCACACACACTGAGAGTAAAGATTGGGCATTTGAGCAGCGCTGCGTGCTCGGTGTCAGTGAGTGAGTGATGGAGGGCTGTGTCATGGTGATGCATGTGTGCTGGGCCTGCGTTTGGACAGATGATGTGATGGATGTCTAATGCGGTACATTGAGCTCATCAGCTGCCCCACATCAGCCTACAGTGACCAATACAGAGAGAGAGAGAGAGAGAGAGAGAGAGAGAGAGAGAGAGAGAGAGAGAGAGAGAGAAATGAGGAGATAATAGAGAGAGTAGGGATGAGAAGCCTGAGAGAAACGGGGGGGAGAGAGAGAGAGAGAGAGAGAGAGAGAGAGAGAGAGAGAGAGAGAGAGGGAGAGAGAAAGTGTAAGAGAGAGAAATGATGAGATAATAGAGAGAGTAGGGATGAGAAGCCTGAGAGAAACAAGGGGGGGAGCAAGAGAGGGAGAGACCCTGAGAGAAATAGTGAAGAGAAAGGGAGAGAGAGAACAGTGAGATGATTGGGAGAGAGAGAGTGAGATAGAAAAAGGGTGAGAAGATAGTGAGAGAAAGAGAGAGAGAGAGAGAGAGAGAGAGAGAGAGAGAGAGAGAGAGAGAGAGAAAGAGAAAGTGTGAGAGAGAGTAAGAGAGAGAGAGAGAGAGAGAGAGAGAGAGAGAGAGAAAGAGAAAGTGTGAGAGAGAGTAAGAGAGAGAGAGAGAGAGAGAGAGAGAGAGAGAAAGAGAGAGAGTAAGAGAGAAAGAGAGAGAGTGTGTGAGAGAGAGAGAGACCCTGAGAGAAATAGTAAAGAGAAAGAGAGAGAGAGAGAGAGAGAGAAAGAGAAAGGGTGAGAGAGAGTAAGAGAGAGAGAGAGAGACCCTGAGAGAAATAGTAAAGAGAAAGAGAGAGAGAGAGAGAGAGAGAGAGAGAGAGAGAAAGAGTGAGAGAGAGAGAGTAAGAGAGAAAGAGAGAGAGAGAGAGGAGACAGATAAAGAGAGAGAGTGAGAGAGAGAAAGAGAGCGAGAGAGGAAACATCAAGAAGGAGAGTGAGAGAGGGACAGAGGGAGAGAGAGAGATGGAAAGCGAAAGGGAGAAAGCGAGAGAATATTGAGACGACAGGGAGAGAGGGGACTTTTTGTGGGGGGGGGATGTGAGAGATGTTAAAAGAGAAAGAGAGACACTGAGAGAGAGAAAAAGAGAAAAGGAGGAAATAGAGAAAGTAGGGCCTGAGAGAAACTGGGCGGGGGTGGGGGGGTGAAGAGTGGGTGAGAGAGAGGGTGGGAGATAAAGGGGGAAATCATAGGAGCTCATTGTGAGCGAAGCTGCCGGAAATGAAGCCTGAAGGTATTTATTCAGCTGGAGCAGTGTAATTCCAGCTGATACATTTATACATGTGAAACACAGCTTTGTTAAGCCTGGCTGGCAGCTTCTTGTAAAGCTAAATCTCTGCCTTCCCCTTCTCTCCCTCTCCCTCTCCCTCTTCTCCTCTTCTCCTCTTCCCAAAGCTGGAGTGATGGAGCACTCCAGTGACAGTAGCATGTGAATTATACGAGGGCCACTTTGGGGTGGAAATACTCATTACACTACAACAACAGGGATCTTGTTAAAGCGTGTTTTATGACATCGCCGGGAAAATTAATACAACATAGCCGCTTTAATAGAATCTCAGCAGAGTGGTTTCACTGCCCTGTCTCCTGCAGCTTTCTGCAGCATCCCTGACATCAGAACCAGGGGGAAGGAACCTCACAGTAACTACATGCATCTCCCACACGGGCCTGAGCCCGAGCGCAGCAGCGGCCGACAAGCAACATCGCTGTGCCGTTGTTCTTGTTTCATATGCATGCGCTTCTCATGATATGGAAATAAGGTGTTTCTATTCGGGATGAAAAATGTACAGGGTTTGTTCTGGGTTGCGACTTCCTGTTCTAATACATCTCCAATAACCAAGCCATTCGTTATACACACTGCACAGGGTTCTTCGAGCGATGCCGTAGAAGAACCACAGTGCAGTGTGAAGAACCTTTTAATACATTTAAAGAACCGTGGCTTGATTTAAGGGTTCTTTACGTATTGAACACACAGAACCCTAGATTTATTATTCACTTATCCACCTTAGTAAATACCACTTATGAATTATTTGGCAACCGTTTAGATGTGGAGTCCCACAGGGTTCTGGGTTAGGGTTGGGAAAAAGTTTGTCACAGTGTGAAGGACCTTTCACAGCCCCTGGGAACCCATTCCCAGCTATGGTCTTGCATCAGGACCGCCCATCCATCCTGGCATCCAGCCGGTACATTCGACAGGCACCTCTCGCTCAGAGGTGCAGCCATGTTAGCCTTATGACAGGTCAGGGGTATTCTGAAGTCAACCGGACCTACAGTTAGGACCACCTACTCCACATGGAGAGGAGAACAGTGCTGGTGAAAGTAGGCCTTATTAGACTTGGGAGGAGCCTTGTAAGACATACTGTGTACATTTACATTGAGGGCCCTGAGCATGGGCATGGGCATGAAAATGAAGCCCATGTTGCTCCCCCCTCCTCTACCTCTTCCATTGTTCTGCACTACCTTTCTTAGACTGCTAACATCTTAACTGTCATTGTCATGGGCCAGGCCGAGCTCTCGCCCCTATAGGCGTTGCCCAGCACCTGTAGCCTGCATTCAGCCTGCATTCAGCTAACCAACCCCGAAGATCAGTGACAGTGTAATTACTTCATTTGTCAACGTCAGGACAGCCTCTTACCCAGGAACCATTAGCCATGTGTTTTCCATGACAGCGCTTCCCATGTGCAGTGCGAAGTCTTCACTTCTTACAGCGTCCTACATCCTATCCTATCCTACCCTAACCTGAGCAGCTTCTCGATAATTCACTTGATTAGCGAGCTCGCTTTCGCTGGGGTCTTTAAAAAATATTCGCGCAGCAGAATATTATTACACACAAACAGCACGTTTCACATGGCACGAAGCCAACAAAACAAAAAAAACACCAGAAAAATGTGGACGGAGAAGTAGTTCAAAAGAACACGCAAGGCCTCGGAAGTCATTAATATTAATGAGGCCTGTTTTGACATCTGTTGTCATCAGTGTGAGTTGGGTGGAGATCAGAATATGGCTGTTATTCTCTGCTAATCCCTTCCTACACAGAGGACAGATGTCAGAATGGTAATTAACAAATCCTCCGGCACTGTTGTGGAATATCTTAAGATTCTCTGTGCAGGACTGAGCAGCATTGTATCTACCGCCCTGCTTAATATGTAAAGTCATGTCAGGCAAAAAAAAAAAAAAAAGTGAGAGAGAAAAAGAGAGAGAGAGAGAGAGAGAGAGAGAGGGAGAGAAGGAGAACAACCAAATAATGAACAGGGACCTTGAGAGAGGCGGAAATAGAATTTCTGGGCTTGATCGCTGCCACCGACAGGCTTTTGTGCCTGATTTGTGATTTCCATAACAAGGTGAAGGATGTTTGCTGCATATTTGCAAGGCGAGGCGGGGAAGAAAGGGGTGCATGCTGTTTAAAATAGGTGTAGGAGCATCTCATGACATGGAGCAGTCTTTTAGGTATGCTATTGTTAGCGATATTAAAGACTAAAAGAGTTAACAATGAATGAAAGGCGGCGGTTAGCACAATCCTTTTCACTTTCCTGATCCCTTTGAGAGACATGGCGCCACCGGTAAACCTCAGTGCACAGGTTTTATTTAAATTATCATCGTCAGTCGGTAATTTGTCGTGGAGATATTTCATAAAGTGCATTAAACTCCTCAGGCTTTGCCTGAAAAGATGAGTGTTGGGAGCTCTGAGTGGCTCAGCGGTCTGTTGAACTGTCACGCAATTCCAATCCCGAGCAATGCCGCTTTGCCATCAGCAGTCGGAATCAGAGAGGGCACAATTGGCCGTTCTCTCTCCAGGTGGGTAGATGGCGCTGTCTCCTCCGGTCTAAAAGCGATGTTGGCCGTCTGTTAGCTGGTGCGGTGGAGCTGGGGACCATGTATCAGAGGAGTCCTTACCCACCTAGAGTCTGTGCTGTTTTCATGGCATGGTCTAGTGCCCCCTATAGGTGATTATAAAAGGCACCTATGAGGGCTATTCTAATACAAATACACTGATCGACATATTAGACAGCGAGTGAACTGTCAGTTCTTGAAGGTAATGTGTTAAAAGCAGGAGATGGGCAAGTATAAGAAACTGTATCTCAGGTGGTTGCTATGGTGTTGCTAAGTGGTTTCTAGGTGATTGCCATGGTGTTGCCATTGGCAAGTGCTTGCTATGGTATAAGACTAATTGTGCCCTCTCTGATTCCGACTGCTGATGGCAAAGCGGCATGGCTCGGGATTCGAACTCAGGATTGCGTGACGGTGCAGTTCAGACCGCTGAGCCACTCAGAGCTCCCAACACTCATCTTTTTTCAGGCAAAGCCTGAGGAGTTTAATGCACTTTGCAAAATATCTCTACGACAAATTACCGACTGACGATGATCATTTAAATAAAACCTGCGCACTGAGGGTTACCGGCGACGGCATGGCTCTCTAAGGGATCAGGAAAGTGAATAGGATTGTGCTAACCGGCGCCTTTCATTCATTGTTAGCTCTTTTAGTCTAATAGGTGATTGCTACTGCACTGGTAGGGTGTTGCGAAGTGGTTGCTATGGTACCCCAGTGTGGTTGGTTGGGTGTTTCCTAGTTATTTTACATAATTTGTATAATCATTACACTGCATTCATTCCTATGCATGAAACCAAAAAGCCTTTGTGGGTGAAGCCCTCTCCTGTGTGGAGAAGGGAATGGGGTGATGGATGGGGTGAGGGGGCACAGCACATGTAGCTGTATGAAGTGAATCGAATGCATCATCTGATGCAAAATGAGCTGAAACAAACAATTGCCCAGGAGCACCGCGGGGGCATAAAGATGCTCTCCTGAGGGAGCGGACGGCTTGATAACTCGAAGGCATTTTCTTCTGCGCGGTGAAAAAAAAAATAATAATAATAAAGGGGGGGTTGAGCCACTAATCTAATGCACACATTATTCAGCCTGCATCTATTAAAGGAAAGCTCTGTGAGATTTATCGCCCAGGTTTAACAGTATGGTAAAATAGCGCATTAAGCAGATGATATCACAGTGTATGAAATGATTATGCACGCTTGCAGAAAAAGTGGAGGAGGCCAGCTTAATTAAATGCAAGGTCTTGGTTATACATCACTGGTTCTCCCGCACACTCCACTTAACCGAACTGCCTGTTATTTTTAAAAGCAAAGAGCTGAGCTGCAGCCTTTTTTTTTCTTCCACACACACAACTCTCCTCTTCGCCATGGCACTTCTTTTAGAAGAGGAGGGGGGAGCGAGCTGGGGGGGAGGGGGGCGGTTGGTGGGGACGCCAGGCCAAAATTATGCTACAATTTTCTGCTTTTCTACTTTGTGCACAGGGCGTGCCAGCGGGAACCCTAAGTGCATCACCTTGGGAAAACACTCTGAGAAATGGCCGGTTTAGCCCTGGCCCTCTTTTTTTTTTTTGCTTGGGAACCGCTGTACCTCTGGGCCGCGGAGCAACCGTGGAGCAGTCGGAATGGGAAAGCTTAGGTGGGCTGTTAATTGACTGGCCGTGCGGCAGGTCACCTCTCGGGCTGACTGGGCGACCTCACGTTTTTCAAGGACGTTCCAGGAAGGGAACAATGCTCTCTCGCCAATCCAATTAAAGGAGCGTGGACTGTGGCGAGTGACAGCGCTTTCGCCGAGGACCGGAGGTCATAAAACGAGGGAGGAAAAATAAATCGCCGCGGAGATGAAATCACTGTCTGCTTCTGTCTGCTCAGCGGTGCTGTCCTTCGGTCCGATTGCTCCTCGCTGAAAGGAGCAAGTGACTCTGACATCACACACTTGAAACAATCCCCATTCATCCTCGGCAGTAAGCACCCTCCCTGGGATAATTCAGCCGGAATCAAATGCTCACACACTTTTACCATTCCGGTCCTGTGGGCCTCCGTAGCTTTTTATTTAACAGCACTGGTTCTTGTAAAGTGGAAGCTAGGGAGAAGTACAGAGGTTATTGCTGGAAATGCCTTACATCAGCTCAAGGGTAAAGTAGCTAGGAGGAACGATGAGTCGTATGTGCTCAGTCATGTATGCTGGTGTGTGTTTTTAACCATGCACAGTCAGTCCCGACTCACAGCCATCGCAGGACGAGGGAAGAGCTGTGTGGTTTCAATCTGCTGGGGATTTGTCGCAGGAGGCATCTCTGTCGCTGCTGTTATTTTCCTTCTTGCAGCGATAGGATTCTTGTGGAGCGGCAGGCCCGATTGTGTTGCCCCCTGTTCTGTCCCGCTCTCCTTGCCTGGCATAATCGAGTTAGAGTGTACATTCTAAAGCGTGCCAAAGTGGAATCTTGCAGCTGCTGAATAATGTAACGAAATTGCTCCTTTGGCATGTTGCAGAAACCTGGTAGTAGGTGAAGTAATTCAAAGAATGCATCTGAAAAGACCTCTGTCAGAGAATCCCAGAAAATAAAAAGAAAACATTATGTGGCCAGGTGGTTGCTATGGTATCCCAGATGGTTGCTATGGTTTTGCTAAGGGTTTGCAGGGTGGTTGCTATTTTTTTATGTTGGTAAGTGGCTGCTATTGTTGGTTGCTATTAAAACAAAATGGTGTAAAAAAAATGGTGTTGTCAGGTGGTTACTATGGTATCCAAGGTAGTTGCTATGGTTTTCCTAAGGATTTGCAAGGTTGGTGCTATTGCGATACAAGGTGGTTGCTTTGGTGTTGGTAAGTGGCTGCTATAGTTGGTTGCTACTAAAGTAATTCAAAAAATGCATCTGAAAAGATCTCTGTCAGAGAATCCCAGAAAACATAACAAATGGTGTTGTCAGGTGGTTGCTATGGTGTCCCATGTCGTTGCAATGATTTTGCAAGGCAGGCATTATTGTGATACTAGATGGTTTCTATAGTAGTTACTAGGTGGTTGCCATGGTATCCCAGGTGGCTGCTATGGTTTTGCTAAAGGTTTGCAAGGTTGGTGCTATTGTGATACTAGGTGGTTGCTATAGTGTTGCTAGTTTGTTGCCATGGTGTTGTCAAGTGCTTGCTACGGTATCCCAGGTGGTTGCTTTGTTTTTGCTAAAAAGTGTTTGCAAGGCAGTTGCTATTGTGATAAAATGTAGTTGCTATGCTGTTGCCAAGTGTTTGCTAGGTGATTGCTTTGGGGTTGTCAAGTGCTTGCTACGGTATCCTAGGTGGTTGTATCCCAAGTGTTTGCAAGACTGTGTTTTAGTGATACTAGGTGGTTGAACACTAGTTGGAGTTGCTAAGTGTTTTATAGTTGGTTGCTACTCCACTGGTAGGGTGTTGCCAAGTGGTTGCTATGCAGATCCCTAAGGAATGCACCTGAAAAGCCTTCTCCCAGACAATCCCAGCAAAAAAAACAACAAATCTGATAAGATTGTAGGTTTGCATGCTTCTCATTTGGCAAACTTTCCGCCACCGGAGACTTGACCTTTCACAAAACTTGCTGTCAATTATTGATGCTCGGAATAGACCTGCTTTTCTTCCATTCAATTTACATTCGGTCTGCCTCAAGTGTTGCCTGTACAGCACCCAAGATGTGGAACTCAGGATGTGGAGGCTGCCCAAGCACTTCACCATGGGAGATTTTGTTCAAGTCAATACGGAGCTTTTTATGTCAGTCTCAGTGCATTCCTCTCCATTACCCATAACGCCACTATGGGCTTAGTGTACTCTAAAAGAGCGTTGGCACAAAATGTGCTGGAATAATTTATAGTTAAAAAATATTCAAGCCAGCATTCGGCCCGCTCCTCGCAGACAGTTTGTCTTGTTGCTTTGTGTACCCAGATAAGCAACATCACAATACAACCGCACTAACAGTACTTACCGCGCTTGGGCAACGCTGGCATCGGCGGATATCGTCGCGAGCCTACGTTTCCCTCCGACTACCTCTGTAGAAATAACACTCGCCTCCCCCGACAAGCCAGCAGAGCCACCCTGCCGTGCCATCAAGCTGATTACAGACAGAGGCCCTAACCTAAACAGTGTGAGCATCCTTACAAAGCATGTCCCTCAACGGTGCCTAATTTTAGCACAGGCAGCTTTAGTCGAAGGTATTAGCCATGGGATTCTATTAGAAGAGCAGTTATGCCAGCTGGGCAGCAGGTTCCCTTTGACGCCACGCGTAGCCCCTGCCACATGCCACATGCTAATCCTCTTTGCCTTTCTACTCTTCTACTTCTCACCGATTTACCGGCACCCGTAAAGAAAGAGGCACCATTTTTAACGCCGCCACATCCTGAGAATTTCTGGCAACAAACAGGTCCCAGGCTAATGCGTCCAGCCGAGCAGCTTAAACATCCGCCGCGCTAATTGCCGTCACAGAAATCACCTGCTGTCAAAAGACAGATTTTGATGCGACTGGAATAGAGAGGGAAATGGGTGCCAAGGCTCAATTATGATCCTCCCTTTCATTTCCACGCTGAGTGGCACGGCTTAGAGTCTTCCGGGATCGTTCCCGGCGTTGCCAGCGCCGCAGGGGTCTGGGGGTTTACGGCTCGCTTCGAGAATTGCCCGATGCGCTCGGCGTAGGGATGTCGGAGAGGTAGCAAAGATAGGTCTGCTGGGAGAAGAATACAGGAGAAGGATACAGCGTGTCTTATTTGACCAATTGCGCAAGCAAAGGTTTAGATGTCGATACAAATTGCATGCCATGTTTTTGCACCCCTATTGCTATGACTGCTAATATGCCATCGGATCGCAGTTGCATAACTCTCATGTTGTAGGTCAGTCAGACGGCACACAATGAAATGTACTAGCTCTTAGTTAATCAGTGTCTTGCCCCGAGGCAAAAACAGCTCTGCTCTTCACCGGCACATCTCGAGCTATTTCCTTGAACCCCTGGTACGCGGCTCTTTCCTGCA
This sequence comes from Salminus brasiliensis, assembly GCF_030463535.1. NCBI lineage: Eukaryota > Metazoa > Chordata > Actinopteri > Characiformes > Bryconidae > Salminus > Salminus brasiliensis. The sequence goes on along the minus strand of NC_132879.1, from coordinate 57,182,808 downwards.
CACTAATGACTGCCCTCTCCCACGGATAGCCACAATGTCATTACAACAGCACTGAATGTACTGAGATGACTGCACTGCCTCCCAAAGCCATGCTGTGCCAGACTGGGGCTATTACAGTTTTCCTCTTGACAAGATTTCACGTCTGCTGCCCGGTACCTTGGCCTTCGCAATCCTTTGATGTGGGCAGACCGCAGCGTCCCCGCGGACGGCCAGGCTGGTTCCCTTCTCCAGGGTGCTTCTGATCCCTCGGCCCCGGATGCCACTGCCCTGGCCCTGATAAAGGCCCAGCGTGAACCTCCTAGGATGCACCTGGCCTTGTGTTGATAAAGGACTGTGCGGGATATCTCAGCATGCTGCGGAAGAAGGCTGTGGCAAAGAGGACGATGACATTGAGTAAATACGGCCAGTCTGGCAGCCTTGATGTGTCCCATCAGTTCCGGACCCTTCCCTTAAAGGATGGGCTTCAGCCGACCCCCTCCAAGCTCCTCCAAAATTAGACCGCTAGGATTGATTACATGCTCTTTTGAGTCCAGCTGAGAGCAGGGAGTGGTGGGCCTGGGCTTTTTTTTTATCGAATCCTTCAAGCCCATCCCTGTCCTGCCACAGGATCTTCATCAAAGTCATTCATTTGAGCACCTCCCACCCCACCTTCTTCTTCTGATTGCGATCTGCTTCATCATCATGCTCAACTCTCAGGAGCTCCTGCCAGAGCGATATTGCAGGAGTTACCTTACATCGATTAACTCACCTGCCAGCGCTGGCCTTCATCCCCCAGACACTGCATGCACAGGCCTGGGGAGGCGGGGAATGGAGAGAGAGAAAGGAAGAGAGGAAGAGGCTGCTTATGGATGAAACATTATCTAACCCCCTCTAAGATCAGCCTGGCCCTCGGGTCTATGTAAGACACAGTTCCCGATGACTTTAAAAGGAATACATTGGTTGAAAAATCAAATTTCTGCAATTTTTCACTTGATCCAAATGTGGTTGATCAAGCGAGGCATGTTTGCTGTCCAGAGTTCGCTTCTGACATTTTGGACTACTGATAAGTGGCCACCCCACCGAGAGGCCTCATGCAATCTGCATGCCTAAATCATCACTCACTCGCCTCGAACCACACCGAGTTGTTAAATAACCTTGCATGGTTCCTGACACCACATGCCACACCGTCCCTCTCAAAAATAGACAGAAGTGAGTGTCTATTGGCATGCTGCCGCTGTTTTTAGCAGCTCAGTGTACTTCTGTCCATTGTTTGAAGCCGTAATTACGTACCTGCAGAGCGACCCGCTCTCTTAACCTCATTGGTCACGCATCCGAGGCACCGCATCCCTGTGAGTAAGGGCAGAATGAAGGCCAGAACTGTGCATCAGGCATGGGTGAGAGTTAGAGGGGTGGAGGGGTGTGATCCATAACTCTGTACCCGCAGTTCAGACAACTCAGTATTTATGGTCTACAAATTATGCACAAGCAGACGGAGCAGTGCTAAACGCATGTAAATATTTCCCCAGCAAAAGAGTCGGCCATAGTGACAGGATAAATTACATTCGCTGATATTTACAGACGGGAATAGTGAGAGTGTTACTGGGGGAAAAAACAAAACAAAAAAACACAAAACTAAAAATGCCTGAGGCAGTTACAAAGAACTGAATGGCAAAGCAGATCTCAGCACTGCTTCCACTTATGTTATCTGCTAAGGACGAGATCTCGATGGCCTGGTAACACATCCTGACAAGCTACAATTACCCCATACCTTATAAATATACACACCTAACAACAGCATAATGAATGTTTTAGGTGTATCACTGACAGCTCATTTACAATGCTCCATATTGTCAATAGCAAGTTGAAAATGCAGAGCTGGCCTTTCCATTTCATGACGATTGGGCTGACAGAGATTTGGTTAGCACTTAATTTTATTTTAGAATTTATTTTAAGGATTTATATTTGATTATTGTAACTTCCTCAGGTCTTGACCTTTGTTCAGGAAGCCCAAACTAGACCCTGAATGATTTACTGACTATATACTGTATCAGTTTTACTCATCCTGACCCACAACGACCAGCATTATCAGATCATATTAGTGAATAGGTGGCAGCCTATATATATATATATATATATACATATATATATAGGCAGTATCAAATGGGGTGGGGCAGCGTGTGGTCGTCCAGTTCAAGCTTGTGCTCATGATAGCGTTCAGGGATTGTTGGTTAATGGGATGGGCACCCCATCATTAAATTCCCAATAAGGGGAGAGACGAGCGTCCCCAACCGAGTGCCGACCGCCGCTGCTCTAGACGCCTCCTCTCCTGTCACCTCCTCTCCTGTCACCTCAATGTGGTTCCAACGCGAAAGCCGGGATACAGCCCTATCCAATAACGTTTCCTAACATTGCTCTTTAATTATAAACATAAAAAGTCAACTTTCAAAGTCAAATTTCAGCACCATGCTATCTAGAACAACGGTTCTAGATTCCTGTCCTGGAGGGCTGGATTCCTGCATAGTTAAATGAAAAAAAAAACGAACTCAACTGTTAATTGCTTGGTTTAGTAGGTCTGTTAGAGCAGTGAATTCTGCAAACCATGCTGGACTCTAGCACCCGTTGCCCACCCCTGATCTAGAACCTACAGGAATCGAATGCTGCCAATTCTATACCAATATGAGGTGAATGTAGATGCTAAAATATGCTCAGTCATTCTTTCATTTAGAGTGTCAAAAACCATTCGTCTACAACAGCATATTCCAGCTTGTGGTAGGCTCATCCTCCATGCGCTGGACCATGCGGTGGAGTTTGCGGTTCTCCAGAAGGTCAGGGTCTGGTTAAGTTGGTCTGAGGCCAGTAAGGTGCCCACATCCCAGCACAAATGGAGCTAATGCTCTGCTCCTCCACTGCACTCCTGGCAGCCCTTAGAACTGCTCTAAAACCACCAGGACAAATCTGCATACAAATGTCCTTTTCAAAAGGAAGTTCACACATCAGCACATTTTCTCCCCCCCACTCTCTCACTCACTCACTCACTCACTCCCTCGCTCTCTCTTTTTTTTACGATTCCTTCTCATAAATAAATAAATCAATAAATACACATACGCCCCAAAACAGAGAGGATGTGCATTTGCGGCTTGTAAAAAAAAGGAAACCATCGGGCTGAATATGTAAATTGCTGTAGCTCTGTGAGAACAGACTGGAATGATCTGGAAGGATCTCCAATGGTCTTCTGTCAGCTTTAGATGCAAGCATATGACTTTTCCGGCCTCTGGACGCTTGAGGATGCAGCCAGAAGCGTCTTTATTTTCGTTATCCTTGTTACAAGCCAGAGTTCCTTTGGTTAAGCATCACCGGCGTCTGAGGAGTGTGTGCGGAGTGTATTAAGAGGACAACATGATGCACCCGTTGACTCTTCTGTGCTTACCCGAACGACAGGAACACCCATTTGTGCCCTTGGCCCGCTGGGGAGATGATTACCAGAGGAAGTGGGGTAGGCAGCGGGGAGCTAACGCGATGAATATCTTTGGAAAACCGGCTCTCGCCAACACTTCATTGGGAGTCGGAAATGGGCGACCTTGGGGGCTTCCGGACTCTCGATTCTGGGAGTCGCAGACTGGAGATCTGGGTTGTAAATCCTCTCCAGTAGATACGAGGCAAGAGGCACTTCCAGGCCTCAAAAATACATGAAATCCTCCACCCTGCTCATCAGAATGTGCAGGAGACTGTTTTTTGCCCCCCTCGTCTTCCTCAAAGGACAACACCAGCAATAACCTAGAAGCATCCGGATGACTTTTACAGTGACTTACAGCAATTTGCTCTTCATTTTCTCTCTCTCTCTCTCTCTCTCTCTCTCTCTCGCTTGCTTACACACAGACCCATAGGATATACAAGCAAGCTCTCAGCCTGCTTTGCATTCCGCAATGTCCCTTCAGGGAACCCGAGCAAGCCATTTTGGTTGGATGTTGTTTTTCACAGGTTTATTCGCTGAGGCCCATCAGACCCCAGCATCTGGGAGAAGATGGCTTATCAGTGGCACTTCAGCAAAGACCTGACAACTTAAACTGAAGGCAACATGTTTATTGAGTAATTGAAACTGAGCAATGCGGGTATGAATTCAATGCAGCTGTCAATCAGGCGGGCCTGGTGATGGAGTCGGTGACAGCGGCGTGGCCTGCCTGATGTCGCTGTGAAATTACAAATCAACAGCATGTTATCCAGAGCGTATAACCAGCCTGGCCCCGCCGACTGTCTCCACGCAAACAGTTGGCATTCACTTGAGCGAGAATAGAGCCTCTGAATCCAATAATCAGCCTTTTTTCAATAGCAGGGTGTTTTTTATTTTTTACATCCCCTCCTGCTATGTATACGGAGAGGCGTGTTGAGGGGAATGCAGGGTATGCTAATGGAAGAGGCGCGAGGCGAGTGCTCCCTGGTTCTTATCCCTTGTTAGCCGCCGCTGCTGCATTTTCATGATCTTAACCCACCCCCAAAGCCCCCCAACATCACTGCACACTTTGTTGATAGAGAAGACAGAGGTTTTGAAATTTAGTTATTTATTTTATTTATTTTTATTTATCTATTTGCAAAATGACTTTTTCGCCTCATTCTCGTGTGATAGCCTGCAGCACTATGCATAATGTATGGGGTACAGAGATGAGGTATTTGGGACCAATCCTTATCTTTCCTCAGACTGTAATACCATGTGTTGCTGCATGCCCAGCTCTCTCTCTCTCTCTCTCTCTCTCTCTCTCTCTCGAGGAAAGCCATTTGAATGCTTTCACTCGTGCAGAACCTATTGCGTCTTCGCCGGCGCAGCAGGCAGGGAGCCATCTTATCATGCACATCAGCGAATCCCCATGTTTCCTCTTCTCCGATTTACATAGTGATATTTTAGCTCTTTTGTCTTGTTTAAATGTTTCCCCCTGCTCGTCCTCGCCGCCTTACCACCAGCTGCTTTGCATGCAACGGGGTGGATGGGTGCTGGAGGGGGCATGTACCGTTACCATGAGGGTGAGAATATGGATTTCCTTTTTTTCTCCTCCCCTCTTTAATCCCCTGCCTCAGTGCTTTCCTACAGAGCGTCTGTATATCGGCCCATCTCATGGCCCTTGTCGGCGTGATCACATGCACACAGCATTTCCAATGCAAACAACATTACACACTAGTGACGTTTGTGGAGACTGTATGGAAGAGCCCCAGCACGTCTTCTTAAGTTCTCCCGTTATCTTCTTTATTAATCCACCAGTTCCACTTCAGATAGCGACACTGTTCCAGCTCACATCCGTCCTGTGTGTCCACATCTCGAACAGTATGCTTCTGATGTGCAGAAATGTGTCCGTAAACTTTTCGGAACCCAAGTGGCTCGGAGTCAATTGAGCTATCTCCGGGTGGGTAGGTGGCACTGTTAGCTGGTGCGGGGAAGCCGGGGACCCGGTGCTTTCCTCTGAGGTCGTTGGCTGCCTGCCGATGTTTGAAAAGAGGTGGTGTCTGTTCACAGGTATCGGAGGAGTTGTGTGTTTAGGCTTTACCCTCCTAGTGTTGGGAGCATTGCTACATTTCCATTTCCATTTAAGACATTTAGCAGACGCTCTTCTCCAGAGCGACTTACAAAAGAGCTTTACTGAAGACAAACGTTAATCTTAGACTCTACTAAACACAGGTCAATATGAAGTCCATAGTACTCTTCTCTTTGCCTGAGTACTCTGAGAAGAGGAGGGTCTTCAGTCTGGGTTTGAAGACAGCGAGCGTTGGACTCTGCTGTTCGGACACCCAGGGAAAGTTCGTTCCACCACTATATATATATATATATATATATATATATATATATATATAATCCATATATATATGGATAATTTAGGATTTATGGAGTTGGAGCTGATTAATGAGACCATATGTTAATGAACCTTTTAGGATGTGTTTTTCCTTGATGTACAGCAGGCCTATGTGCAGAGGAATGATATACAAATCAGTTGGAATGATCTGGAGAAGGATCTGATGTTTTTTTCTGGGGGGGGGTCCTCTTTGGGGCTCATTTCTCAGTTTCTAGATCTATTATAAAGCCCTCATTCCTCCTCTCGCCTGCGTTGTGCCTTTCTGACCATATGTGACCGATCTCTTATAGTTATAATATAAGCTTAAATACAGCATAACCCTCTCTCTGTCTATAGGTCCTTTTATATCCATCATTAATATTCCTTACCCAAATTAAGACAGTTCCTAGATACAGTAATCCATCCGTCATATCCTGCCATGACTCAGCCTTTTCTCATTGACTCTAGTTGAAACTGCTAACGGCAGAATCAACCTATTAGCATTATTTTATTTTATTACGGGCACAGTACGCCTGTAATAAGCCAATACTGCTCCATCACAACGCTGATTACACATAACGAGCTGCGAACCTGCACGCCCGCTACTTTCAGTTTCACAAAGCTTGCCCTATCAAACGCTGGTGCAGAGATGTTAGCCTAAAGAGGCCTTGCTGTAATAAGCTCTGAGGCTGAATATTATGATGTGCACTGAATAATAAATAATGGCATAAAACTTGGAACATGATTAAACACCACGGTCAAAGTGCTGAATAAACAGTGAGATGAAAGGAGCATGAAAGCTCAAATTTCACAGCTATACGTCGGCACATTTGCGGACGCTTTCTTACGGGATGGCCTTTAGGATCATTTCTAGGGTTGGAGCTGATTAATGAGACCATATGTTTGATTCTTTTTAAGATGTGGTTTTCCTCGATGTACGCAGAGGAATGACATGCAAATCAGTCGGAATGATCTGGAAAAGGATCTGAGGTTGTTTTTTTTGGGGGGGATCCTCTTCGGGGCTGATTCCTCAGTTTCTAGATCTATTATAAAGCCCTCATTTCTCCTCTCGCCTGTGTTGTGCCTTTCTGACCATATGTGACAGCTAGGGTAGCCGTATTGTCCAAATTTCATGCTACCGTTAAAAAGCCCCGGAGGTGCTATTATTATTTTTTTTCAACTCGCTTAATGATGATGGCAATGGGATTCCTTCGCAAAAAAAAAATCCACCACAGACGTTTAGGGCTGCGTTTGGCTTTGGTGGACTTTAGCGAGCAGCCTTCTGTCGTCCCTTTGTTTGGGTCTCTGTTCTCTCGGCTAATTTAGAGAAAAGCACAAATAGTCCCACTGTTTATTGCTCAGGGCTCCGAGCAATTTGGAGCAGCTTAATGGGAGCCGATGCAAGTTTAGGAAAGTGCACAGAAGAATGTAGGGGGGCCTGAGTTCCATTTATGTTTCCACGTATTATTGTCTTTGCAGACGTTTTGATTAGCTTGATTTACAAGCGCACCAGCCGAGAGAGGGACTTTAAAGAGCTGCTTTCTGGTTAGGCACCGGCTGGTCTGTTTAAGTGGGTCTGCTAAGTCTGGGGTGATGCATATTTAAATATCTATCATCCACCTTCTCCTCCTCCTCACATTTGACGATGGGATCCGTTTGGAGTGGTGGAACACCACCATCATATATCACCGGTGTTTGCTGCAGACTTACGGAGTTTGTCTTTCATTAAAACTTGCAGAAAAACATCAATCTGCTTTGACTTTTTCCAAGCTAGGCAATCGTTGTTTGAGTAGTTAATGAGGTGCCTACGCAGTGAAAGTAAGGCAAAGATAATGAATATTCAAGTCTGGCGGGAGCTGAAGTAGCGGTAGCTACATAAACACAGTGATTCACTCGTAGTCTGACACTTGTAAATTGGTGACAAATGGGATCAGAACAGGTGAGATCTTTGTCTTGCCAATGGAATGGAAATGATGGATGTGACCAGAAAGGCGTGCTTTAAAGATAAAATAAAAAAAATATGTGCTTAACGTCAGCAAACCCTTCTTTTTTCCAGGCTTGTCACCTGCTCATTAACTTTAACAACATGTGGAGGCCCGTCATGCAAGCCGGGTTTGACAAAATGGCTTTCAAAACTCACTGGCTTGATTGTACGCCGGGCTTCTGGCGCAGACGTGTAGCAGTAAATGGAAAACGAATGAATCGCTGCCACCGAGCTGAGAACGTCTACGGAAAGACAGCGAGCAAATTCTCATAAGAGACTCGTGATCCGGTGACCTGAGACCGTATACAAGAAGAAAACCAGCTTCGGGGTTCCCAAATATTTAGGAGTGAGAAGCACTAATGTCTCTAATGACTCCTGTCTCTCGCTAACTTAAAAACAAACCTGGCGGAGGGAAAGACTTGTGGGAGCCCCGGAGTGAGTTTCGTAATGAAACTCTGACTATTTCGAACAGATCTTTGAAAAGGGGCTCGGCAGAGGAGCGATTCAGCACGAACCCGGCGACACGAAACAACTCTGAAGGCGACATGCTGTTTTCAATTCGGCCGGTGTTGTTCCATCATTTCCATGATTAAGGCATTGTGTTTGGGAACTGAAGAGTTTCTCCATCAGCCTGCTACTGCGGCTGCCTGCTGCCATACCTCGCCCTCCTCTTTCCAAGAGCCTTGGAATGGGAAATCTGAAATGGAGTGCAGGTTTTGGAAAGCAACCAGCCAGTCATTTAGGTTGTGCAGTGGTCAGCGGTGGAAGCTGGAAATGGAAGGGGAAAATAAAGCTTTGGGGATATTAGAGGCTGTCCTGGTCAGAAGACACTGGCAGTAAAACGTCCATTGGCACTGGCTCAGCTTTAGGATAGAGGCTGCTGGTTCTTGTCGCCAAGGATGATGTACTCAACCAGTGAGCTCCAGCCCAGAGCCCGGGGTGTTGTAGTAAATGCTTGTGAATGAACATTGTAAAATGAGAACCTTCTGAAGTCCAGATATAACCAATATGATCTGTTAAGTCCTGTAGGTGAGGTGAGGCCTAAATGAGCATCAGTGAGCCTTAAGAGACCATGACCCTTTCGCCAATTCACCAGTTGTTTTTCCTTGGAGCACTTTTGGTAGGTACTGACCACTGCATACCAGGAGGGAACACCCCACAAGACCTGTCTGATGCTTTGGTGGAGATGTTCTGATGATCCAGTCATTGTCTAGAACCTCACAGTTTGGTTCTTCTTCTCAAAGTGTCTCAGATTCTTACACTTGTCCACCAACCAGGCCCATCACCTTCAAGAACTGATCACTGTTCACCTGCTGCTTGACATGTAGATCCCACTGTAGTGAGTGCACCCACTCAGTGGTGCTAATGTTATGGCTGATGACTGGTCATTAATAGAATAATAATGAGATGACCAGTCAGTTGCCATCCTTCCTTATTTCCTTCCATCCCCCTTTCCCTCCCGGTGATGAAATGTGAGTTCTAGCCCGTGTTTGTGCGGTTCTGCTGGGCTGGCAGCCGGGCTTCCATTGTTCTAATTTGGCATCGGTGCTGACGTGACTGTTCATTGAGGCAGCTTCATTTGGCTGTACATCAGTGTTCAACGGTCTAATGTACAGCCCTCAGTGTGTTGATAGGAATATGTTAGGGGCCCCACGACAGAGCTAGCTCAGGGCCCTGGAAGGCCTTAATATGGCCCTGGGTGTCATTCCCCCGGCAATTTGAATGAAAAGTGCTCCCTGGCAGCTTGCATATATTCAGCATATCTAACGTCGCTCGCACACTTTGCCTACCCCGTGCTGCCATTTCCTGGACAGGTCTCCTTTAATTGCTGTCTGGCAGACTGATGGATCACAGTGGGAGCGAGATGGTATGAGTGCTGTGTTCCAGACACTGCAGGGGAATTAAGCACAGGCTCCTTCATTGTAAACAATGATAACGGGCACCAAATGAGCTGCAATGACCGCAGTATTGTCAATGGCTAGTCTGCTGCAACAGTCCTGCATACAGTTACCCCCTTGTTACTCCCTATTGGAACTGTATACTGCCTGATTGTGACCAGAGTGGGTTGATTTGAGGGGTCAGTTATCTGAGTATTTTATTATTACCCTCATCAATATTATATACCATCACAGCTGTGTAAAAACCTTAAATCCACACACACAGCTTGTCTAGTCTCTGTACTGCCAATAGAGTAGGACTATCTAGAGCATGGGGTGGGCTAGAGGGGGGTATAAAGCCCCCCAGCATTGAGCTGTGGAGCAGTGGAGGAACTGCGTTCTCAGTAATGATGGATGGCACCAATATTTTTGGGATGAGTTGGGGAGTTTTTGGTGGAGGTGATCATCATCCAACATCCTGACCTCACTGACACTGTTGTCTGGTCTGATAAGTGAATTAGGGAAGCACAGAACCAAGGTTCTCCGATAAGCTCCGTCCTCTGCTCTGCTTTTCCTACTGAAACCTGCCTCCTTCATTTTGACAGGCAAATAGTTTACGCTCTCAGGCGGTGACCAGCCACTCAAACACGACTTGCCGCTTGCAGCTAAATTGAGGCAAATGCTGTGTATGAAATTGTACACTTTCACTCTGGATGGCTGACCAGGACAAGGCAGTTCTCCAGATGTATCAGAACCACAGTGTCAGCTGATCAAAGTCTGTCTACACTAGTCTGGACACTGTTCAGTCCAGTGTGTATTGTTATGCACGACTGAAGCCCATCTTCTACAGAGTTCTGACCTTTGCTTGATCCACTTGTACCCATCGTGTGGTCAGAAACTGACCAGTGATGAATGGAAAAGAGGATGGCTGACAAACTGTGCATGCAGATGGACGACAGTCTGCCAGGGTACAATTACATAAATACACTTAGTGGACAAAGGGTGGACCGTATAAAACTCTACGTGAATACAAGGACGGGGAGGTGTTTCTAATAAAGTGGCCAGTGAGTGTAAGCACAGGGGGTGTTTCTAATAAAGTGGCCAGTGAGTGTAAGCTCAGGGGGTGTTTCTAATAAAGTGGCCAGTGAGTGTAAGCTCAGGGGGTGTTTCTAATAAAGTGGCCAGTGAGTGTAAGCTCAGGGGGTGTTTCTAATAAAGTGGCCAGTGAGTGTAAGCACAGGGGGTGTTTCTAATAAAGTGGCCATTGACTGAATGTATATGGGGTGTTTCTAATAAAGTGGCCAGTGAGTGTAAGCACAGGGGGTGTTTCTAATAAAGTGGCCATTGACTGAATGTATATGGGGTGTTTCTAATAAAGTGGCCACTGGATGGAATTACAGGGGATGTTTCTAATAAAGTGGCCAGTGAGTGTAAGCACAGGGGGTGTTTCTAATAAAGTGGCCATTGACTGAAAGTATATGGGGTGTTTCTAATAAAGTGGCCACTGGATGGAATTACAGGGGATGTTTCTAATAAAGTGGCCAGTGAGTGTAAGCACAGGGGGTGTTTCTAATAAAGTGGCCATTGACTGAATGTATATGGGGTGTTTCTAATAAAGTGGCCACTGGATGGAATTACAGGGGATGTTTCTAATATAGTGGCCAGTGAGTGTACGCACAGGGGGTGTTTCTAATAAAGTGGCCAGTGAGTGGAAGCTCAGGGAGGTGTTTCTAATAAAGTGGCCAGTAATTAGACACACAGGGGGTGTTTCTAATAAAGTGGCCAGTGACTGAATGTATATGGGGTGTTTCTAATAAAGTGGCCAGCGATTGGAAGGAAATGAATGTGTTTCTAATATTGTGGCCAGTGAGTGGAAGCTCAGGGAGGTGTTTCTAATAAAGTATCCAGTAATTGGACACACAGGGGGGTGTTTCTAATAAAGTGGCCAGAGACTGAAAGCGTAGGGAAATAAAATGTAGGTGTTTCTGATAAAGTGGCCATTTACTGGAAATACAGGGGGGGGGTGTTAAAAGGTAGGTTGCCATTAAAAATCTGATGTTGTTGGAGATCTGATAACCGAGGTTGTCTCTACAGACTGTGATTCACCAATCAATCCCCTGGAGATACGAGGCTGATCTTGATCAACGCAGGCACCTGCACACATACATTCCATATGTTGCCCCGTTCTGCTGCATTAGACCACTTGGACGTCAGCCTGGCCAGGCGTCCAGGATGCTGTATGGATTTGAGCGCGCGCTGTTAATAAGGGGGTTAGATAACGTGTCAGACACAGGAGGAATAAACAGAGGGCAGCCTGTAAGCGTGGCCTAGCGGCCAATCCGGGCGAAGGGGGCGTGGCTAGTCAGAAAACCGAAATACAGGTGGGGAAAAAAATAAACGGTGGTGGGTTTTGCCTCGGGAGAAGTGTGCTGTTTTTTTTTTTGGAGGATGGGGGGGGGGTGTGTGGAGGGCATCGTGACGTCACCGGCTTGAGGAGAGAAAGTGTCGTCTGTTTCTGCGGCTGCTGAGAAAAAAAAGAGGAGGAGGAGGAGGAGGAGGAGGAGGAAGAGGAGGGAGGGAGGGAGGGGGAAAGGGCTGGAGGACGGAGGCGGAGAAACACGCTCAACTTCTTCATTTGGAGGAGCAGCTCCCACCCGGCAGCAGCAGCGCGCGCGCGTCCCTGCGTTTCTCAGGCGCCGAGGAGGATGGAGGGCTCGCGCTGTTCCCTTTTTTCTTCTTGTTTTTGAAAACACGTTTTTTTTGGCGTGTTTACTAGCTCGTGATCGATGACGTCGGAGGTCGGAGGGGCTGTGAAGTTGCGTGGTGGTCGAACGAGATAAAGCGTGCGCCGGAGGTCTGAGGTCGTAGCACGTGAAGAGTTTGGGTGCAAACAGAAGAAGAGCGCGGCGTGACGGTGCATGCGGCGCTCGTGCATCAGTCAGCCTTAACCAGAGCAGTGCACGAGAGCGAGAGCGAGAGCGGGGAGAAAATGTGGTCGACTCCTGCAACAGCATATGCGCACCCTGCTTTGCGCGAGCGGTTTGGCGACTGAGCAGAGGAAGAGGCAGGGGATCACGCGTGGATTCCTCGTGAAGGCACGCGGGCGGATTTTCTTTGGCGTTTCGCGTGGTGTTGCTCGTCGCCTTCTCCAGCTTTTGCCGCGCGACGGTCGCCTGCATGGGAAGAAGGCGCGCTACTACCGGACAGCGCCGCCTCTGAGCTGCCTGCGCCCCAGCATGCAGCTCCTCAGGGTCGCCTGGGCTTTGGCTGGAGCGGCGCTGTGCTGCGCGCTGCTGCTCCTGCTCCACTCGCGCCTCCTTAAAGAAGGTAGGCTCGTGCGTTTTGCCGTTTGCCGTTGGTGTCCACACTTTTGCACTTTTCCCGTCCGTGCGTAAAAACGCAGCGGTCATGTGGTTCGTGACCGTGCCGGTGCCCATTGTGTGTGTGGATGTGGTCGTGTCCACCTGCAGTGCCAGCAGTGCCAGTGTTTGTCTAGGGTTGCATCTCCAGGGTTGCATTTGCTGCTGCTGCTGCTGCTGCTTTATCCACAGCCATAGCTAAAGGGTGCGTTTCCCTTTGCAATGGAAGCGTAGCGCAGAACCAATCTTCATACAGGCAGACATAATGAATGTTTTTGAGCCGCCCACGTACCTCGCCAGGCTGGATGTGAGGAGGATGCAGTGATTAGAGCAATGTGGAGAAGGGTGGAAACAGCCTGTTTGATTTTTACGCACTTTTACGCACGACAGGAATGCAGAGCACAGCAGCGCCTTCGTTCAGGGAGGAGATGAGTTCATTGTTGCGGGAGATAAAGTGATTTGTGGTCGTGTTCTTCAATAGATGGCACTAGAGTCTAGCTTAAGGGTGACGCCGAGGTCAACCTGTAATTATCTTTTCCTCATTAGTCTTAATTCGTTTTGTCTGACGCTGCCACTCACGTCCTGAGGATCCCAGCTAAATCCAGACCCACACTGAGTTCTGCATTGTTTTTTGGGCGCCCTTGACGTGTCGATGCTTCACGTGATCACGAAGTTAGAGTCAACATTGCATCACTAAGCTTCCTTCTAATGTAGGTTCTTGCATGCCTTATTTCAGCACTGCTTTGGAGAGTTTTAGGACATTCACAGACTATCTGTCCTATCTGTCAGTATATTGAACTGGTACCCCAGTTCTTTCACTGTGCCCAGCATCATAGTAGGCACAGTATCAGAGATAATGGAAAGGTCTCCACATTAAAGCCTCATTGTAAACTGACAACCATGTTGATTATTCTGTATTGGCTCTTGTTTCCATAAGAAATGGCATTTTATATGGTCAGTCATTTAATAAACTTGCCATTGAGACTAGTTTCCAAAGACCACCCACTCTTCTGCCTTTAGTGTTACAAATGGCATCAAATATTGATACTTTGCAAAGTATTGTGTGAAAAATGAGATGCTCCAGTAGCAGAGCAGCACTAGTGCTAAATTACTGCACATTAGGTGACTATATAACCTCACAGCTTCTTCTAGCTAATTTGTTTTGGTGAGATACAGTGTGCAACCACCTAACACATTTAACACCATTTCAGAACTTCAGTGTAGAGTATTTAAAATTATAATATGATAATATATACTCTTTGATATCTAAAAATGGTCCTATAATGGACAAAAAACAGGGGTTATATATATATATGTATATATATATATATATATATATATATATAAATCCTATAACCTAGGAGTACAATTACATCACTGCAAATACAATTACACACATCACCATGTGTAAAAATACATCACTGTAGAAGTTACATCACTAAGAGTGCAATTACACCACTACACACACAATTACATCCATTACTATAAGTAACAAAAAAAAAAAAAAAAAAAAAATATATATATATATCACCCTGAGAAGTATAATTACAGTACTACAAATACAGTTGCATCTCTTAGAATACAATTACGTCCATCAAGAGTAAAATTACATCATTGTGGGTACAGTGACATCACTATGAGTACAATTACAGCAATAAATACAGTTACATCACCACGAGCACAGTCACATCACTGTCAGTACGACTACATCATTGTAAATACAATGAGTACATTTACGTCACCACTAAGCGTACAATAACATAACTACAAATACAATTACATCCATCACAGAGTTCAATTACGTCACTACAATTACAATTACATCCATCGCTATGAGTAAATATACATCACTGAGTAGTTACATTACTATAAGTACAAGTACATCCATTGTTAGAATTACACCACTGTGAGTACAATTACATTACAAAATACAGTTACATCATTATGAGTAGAATTGTATCACTGTGTATAAGACTGTAAGTGCAATGACATCATTGTGAATACAGTTATATCACTGTGAATACAGTTATATCACTGTGAGTACAATTACATTACTGAGAGTACAGTGACATCACTGAGAGTACAGTGACATCACTGTGAATACAGTTACATCATTGTAAGTTCAATTACATTACTGGGAGTAAAGTTACATTACTGAGAGTACAGTGACATCACCATAAGTACAATTACATCACTGTGAGTACAATTACATTACTGAGAGAACAGTGACATCACTGTGAATACAGTTACATCACTGTGAGTACAATTACATTACTGAGAGAACAGTGACATCACTGTGAATACAGTTACATCACTGTGAGTACAATTACATTGCTGAGAGTACTGTGACGTCACTGTGAATACAGTTACATCACTGTGAGCGCAATTACATTACTGAGAGTACTGTGACATCACTGTGAATACAGTTACATCACTGTGAGTACAATTACATCACTGAGTACTGTGACATCACTGTGAATACAGTTACATCACTGTGAGTACAATTACATCACTGTGAGTAGAGTTACATCACTGTGAGTACAGTTACATCACTGTGAGTACAATTACATTACTGAGAGTACAGTTACATCACTGTGAGTACAATTACATTACTGTGAGTAGAGTTACATCACTGTGAGTACAGTTACATCACTGTGAGTACAATTACATTACTGAGAGTACAGTTACATCACTGTGAGTACAGTTACATCATCATCACTAGTCAAATTACATTACTTTTAGTAAAATGACATCACTATACCGTTACATCACTAAAGAACCCTGGCAGAACCCCCATTGTTAGGGTGTACATTTAGTGCAGTGGTTCAGTGATTGCGTCAGCTCTTCTTTTAGGGTTCCTTAACAAAGACAGCGGTTCTATTTAGAACCGTGACAACCCAAAGAACCTTTTGGAACCTTAAATGGTTCTTTACCTTGTTAAATCATTCTGCATGTACAATGAAAAGGCTACTTATAGAGCCTTGTAAAAAAGTTCACACCAAAGGGTTCCACTATTGATAAAAACACAAAGCACTGTTTTATGGAACTATATGGAGCCTTTTTTGCTTAGAGGGCAGTTAGCCAGGTCTGATTATGCAGCATGCAGGTGGTCCGTGATCTAGATATCTAGGACGATATGCACTGTATATTATATATTGTGATGTAGTTGATCATAATAACGATAAGTATTGTCATCAATTGTCCTATTTTTTATATCCACCGCCTCAATTGCAACTCATAGCAGCTGTTAGACTTCCAAGTTTTTTGGTCCATGCTAGCGTGTCCTGACCGTTCTGGGGGTCAGCTAATGTGTCACCACGCAGTAATAAAAACTCAAGGCCCGTGAAGACCACTGCCTGGCTGCCTCACCTTTCCTCAGCAATGCAGAGCATGTAAGCTGTCCTTTTCCCATCTTTCCTGGCTTTTTTGTTTTGGTGTGTGTGTGTGTGTGAGTGTGTGTGTGTGTATGTGTGCCTGGAAGGGGAAACGAGACGCTTGTTTATGGATGAGGCAGAAGGTCAAGCTCTCGCTCTGCTCAGTGGCGGATACTGCGGCCTGTCTCCTTTCCTTTGCCGCAGCCTTGATGTGAAATACGGGTCAAGCTATGGCAAACGTTAGCCCACCACATTGTTTTCAGCCCATGTGGTGGAAAGAACGGAGGCTAACGGGCCTGATGAAACAGCTCTGCATACGCGTGGCTTCATGCCTAACTGATTTGGAGCGAGTGCGGTGCGCTCGCAGCGGGGTATTCTCACCGGCCGCGAGAGTGGCGTCACTGGGTGCAAGCGCGTCTCATCGGTGTTGCGAGAGCGCCTCATTTCTCAGGAACTGAAACATTTAAAACACAGATAAAAGAGTCGCATCGACAGGGATCTGTTACATCAGCCTAAAGTCTCGGCTGCATTGCCAAAAGTTTGTGGACACCTGTTTGTCCAGTGTTTCTTTCAAGATAAAGCGTATACAGAAAAAAACGTAGTGTCTCTACTCTTTGTGGAAGGATATCCACCTATTTGTGGAACATTGCTTTGGGGATTTGATTGCAATCAGTCACAAGAGCATTAGTGAGGTCAGGTACTGATGTTGTCTGATTGTTGTCCACTCTAGCTCATTCCAGAGGTAGTGGGGAGACCAATACCAGCCAGGGGCTGTATACCCCTCCAGCCTACGCTTGTCCTTGGGTGTGGCTGCTCCAGAGTGTCCAGTTCTATTGGCAGTGCTCTTCTATGGAGATTACGGGAGCTGGGCATGGGGTCTGCGGTGGGTTGGGCTCACCTTAACACAGCTGAATTCTCGAATTAGAAAGAATGGCAATGTTAAGGCAAGCTTTCCGAAAGGGTCTACACTGCCTGGAAGCAGCTACAGGAGAACGACTAGGTGATACATCTCTCGCATCCTTTTCTATGTCGCTGAAATGGCTCTTGCTCATTCTCTGAGGTGCACTAGCTGTCCAGCATGGCCTTGAAATATCCGCGGTTATCTGGATTGCAGTGCCACAAAGCAGGGGTTAGATGAAGCATGTTCTCGGCTTTATATTTTACCCGTAACATGCATTTATTCAACCTTTGCAACCTAAGCAAGCTACTTTAGGCCTGCTTTGTGGTGCGTTACAGTGTATCACGCAGTTGGAACGGCCCTCTCTTCTTGTATCTGTAATAGCCGTTAGCCACGGGCCGATTTTTCTCTTTTACATTAAAAGGGAAGCGCTCATGGAAATCTATACCGAGGCAAATGAGGCAAGAAGGTGAGAGCACATTTGCTTTGTCTAGCTGGCCAAGGTCGTTGCCCATAGTATGGGGCATTTCAAGCAATTTGAAAAAGATCTGTGGCTTTCAAAAGACAGTGTAACCTGCCTCACTCCATTACTCTGCCCTGAACACATGCGAATGCAAATAGGTCCATTTTATGTTGAATGATGATACGAGGAAAAAAACAACCTCATTGAATCAATAGCTTTACAGTGTGATGAACTATTTTGCCGTAGGAAACAGGAATCATCACGGGTTTCATTGTCATTGATGAGAAAGTTGAAGAGAAGCATTCGTCTCCTCTGGCGACGGCGACAGTGGGAACACATGGCGGCGTGTCGTTCCTCCTTTACTAAATACAAGTACGCGTGATCAATCTTGCAGTCAGTCAGCGGTGCAGTCGGAGCAAAGATGTCATGTTTATGTGCAGCGGGAGTGATGAGGGACGTGGCTGAAATTGCTTGACTCACGCATATATCACTGTACAGATGTTTATATTACTTGTACAACATGCCGTATTCAAAAATACAGGTATTTACATGCCGTATTCAAAAATACAGCCTCATGGTCCGGGAGGAACGTTGTTTCGTTTCACTGTGTACTCTGTATGTAGTTGAAATGACAATAAACCCACTTGACTTGACTTGACTTGACTAATGCTTTTGCAGAGCGTGCATGCACAAACCTTGTATCTCAATTCTGTTGCTGTTTCACACTTTTTGGTCTAATCTTTTTTTTGTCCATTTTTAATGAATAGACCAATAGAAATGCTGTAAAATGACTTTTGCTACTGTCGACTTGGGCGGGGGGGGGAACATGGAGGGCTTTTGGGCTAGAGTTCAGAGTGGCTTCTAGAAAGGGCTCCGAAGCCAAAGCCAGTCCACCATGTGAGAGGAGAGAAAGGGGTGAAGAAGGGAGGAGACGAGGAGGTGGAGGGTGCAAAGTTATCTAGGTGATGATGGAGTGAGAATGAGGGTTTCTATAGGGCTGAGTGGGAGGAGTTTGGGGCGTGGACCATCTCCCAAAATTAAATTATGTCATAACTTCACTATTTATTGATTTATTTATTGATGGATTCCATTAAAATTAGAATTTTTTTTTCTTCTCCTGTTAAGTTGCCATTCAGGAGATACAAGGTTTTTGTGGGACAGCGACATTACAGTCACATGTTTATCTATTTTCGGCTCTTTTACTACTGGTTAATTTATAATCAGTACTTGTATCAGTGTCAGAAGCCTTTCTTGGAGCACTTTAGGTTAGGAACTGACCACTGCACACAAGAAACACCCCAGGAGACCTGCCTGGTGCTTTGAGGATGTTCTGACCCGACAGTCATCTAGAACATCGAAATATTGGCATCGGCTCACATTCCCGTACCGGTGGATTCAAAATGAATGAGAGCAGCAATTCTGTTTAGTTTGCAAACTGGTCTTTTCTGACTTCATCAAAATACTTGTGCACAAACCCTCATGGCCTTTGCTTGCGGTCCCATTTAGAAAGTCCTCCTCAAGGGCTCTAGAGCTTTAACCCCTTTCCCCCCTTCTCAAGCCTTGCATTGATTCAAAACCGCAGTCTGAGGAGCTGCGGTAGGACTCAGAAAAGAGTGGTCCTGGGGGTGTTTGTTTGCCTCGGTGAGGCGCTGATTGCATAATTGTGGTTAACGCGCTGGTGAACTGTGGTGTAATTACTGAGCAATGCCTGTGCGCCTCTGCAGATGGTGGGCTTATTCATCAGTCGGGTTCCTCTGAAGGTGCTTAAACTGGCAGAATGGAAGGATTTGGCAGTCCTGCTATGTCAGTCTGAAATGACAATAAGATAATACTTGCCATTTGGTGTATTGTTATTTTCACTAGGTGGAAACATGCAAACGGGCTCATCTTCAGTGTGCCAGAAAATCTCCTTTTGTGTGAAAATATCAACAAGTTTAGAGTCACGAAGCTTCTGCAGCTTAGCTCCGAAGATCTGACATCCGGTAATCCATCTATCAAAGAACCACGACAAAGAGACCAGATTTAGCAAATTAACTTAGTAACCTGGGTGGGTTTGAGGCCAACGCTTGAAGATAATCTGTTAAGTAGAAAAGATGTAGCCACAAGACATCCGTGCACATGGGGGGGGGGGGGGGGGGGGGTATAGCACAAGCCAAGAAGATGAGCTGCCATTTCCTCAGCTCAGAATATTATGACCACCTACCTCAGAAAAGGTGGCTTGGAGGACACTAGCTAGATGTCATGGTATGGACTGTATTAGGTGATGGAAGGTGCTCATTATAGAGGTTTGCTGCTCCACAGTGGTGGAGCACTTGCTGGAGTTGTCATTCCCCTCTGGCATTAGTGGCCTGTGGGGCACCGCCGTTATGCCGTGGGAGATATTCAATGTGTGGTACAAATTTAGCAGCTTCTGAGATGCTGCCACCCTTTGCCTGGTACCTCTATTATCATGCCCTTCTGGAACATCAGCCAAATTGCGTCCTTTGGCCGTGACAATGGTTTTGCACTGGTTTAGCACTCTGCTACAACTGACTTGTGTGCTTGCTTTCACAGAGTGTGCACACACAAACCCTGTATCTCAATTCTGCTGCTGTTTCACACTTTCTGGCCTAATCGGAATTCAGCAAACCCTGTCATGTGGCATCTGTGTCATTTCCCGGCCAAGTTCATTCTAAACCAGAGGTGTTATTATACTCTGATTTGTGGGTGTTATTATACTGATAATATGACATGGTAAAAGTGACCTTTACCTAAACTAGCCATTGTGTGTCAGTATTGATGGTATTGGACCCCTATAAGCAGAAAAAATGCTTCACAGCACTCACAGAACCATGTATCCAGTATATGGTCAGAGGGCTCATTTGCATATCGTCTGAAAGCAGACTAATCAGTAGACTGATATCGCAGTAATGACTGATTGCCACCCAGGATAAAAGGCTAGTATACAGCTCTGGGTTCTGAGGCTACAAACCACTGCATTTTGCCTAATAGACTCTCACAGAGTGGGTGGACCATCTCCTTAGATCAGCCATTTTGTCTGGAGAAGCGGGTGCTTGTAAATGAGAGGATGGTCTTTTTGTGCTGGCAAGATATAACTCATTCTAATTTAGAAAGGACTCCCCTCCTCTCAGTTCCTCTCAGATAAGGTAAACCAGCTTGTCTGCGCCGCTCTGCGCCTGCTGTAGAGGCTCTGGTTCCCAAGACAGAACAAAATTCATAAATTCCTGCTGAGGCTGAAAGAGGTTTTAGGTTTTTGCACTGAATATTGCAACATATTAAGAAAAGAATAAAAAAAAAAAAAGAGAAATCAAGAAAACACTGATAAAGTCTTTCCAAATTAAGTTAATTAGCATTAGCAATGGGAAGAGTGTGTTTAGATGGGGAATAAAGGCAGCAGTGTGGTGTTCTTGTCTTTAAAGAACCATATTGATCTGTAGAAAACTCAAACACTGTTTCTTTACCCAACTTTAGACCCAACCCACTCATTAGTACTCTCCCTTTATCACATGCGATGCTCTGGACACTGGGAGAGTGAGAACTAGGGCTGGGCGAAATACTATATCACGATATTTAAGACTTTTTTAGACTTTTTCCGTGATACACAATATTTATCACAGATTAAAAACATTAGTATCAGATTCTTATAAACTACTATTCAGATCCTCTCCTGTACTGAATACAGCGATTTCTACTCAACATCTGCTTCTCTTCATCTAATTAACCCTTCAGTCTAATCACACTGTTAGTAATGAAACCTGTGTGCCATGTACTCATTCTAAGAGAGCAAATCCAATTGTGCTCCCTCAGGCTCCGGCTGCTGATGACAGGCAGCATGTCCCGGTATTCAAATCGACGATCCTCAGGGTCACAGTGGTGAAGCCTTAGTCCGCTGGAGCGCTCAGAGCCAGACCCTGTTGTGCAGTGTTCTCTTTCAAACGCAAAACTGACGCTAAACAGGGCTGCAAGAGGGGTCAGTCCCAAAACCCAATACTGTTACATAACAAAATCGGGAGTTTGTACTAGTGGGAGTCAGTGCTACCAAGTACAGCAGTCCGAACTTGCCGTACTTTGTATTAGGGCTGGGCGATATGATAAAAATACTATATCACAATATTTAAAGAGATTCGTGAACTATTGTAATATTGAATACAGTGTTTCTACTCAACATCTGCTCCTCTTCATCTAATTAACCCTTCAGCCTAATTACACTGTTAGTAATGAAACCTGCAGCTGATCAGTGTTTATTACACTAACAGTCTCCTCCATATGTTTAGGAAAGCTTATTGTGTATCACAATAACAAAATTGATCACGATACGATAAAATATCGGTATATTGCCCAGCTCTACTTCTGTATTGAGATTCCCCTAAAGTACAAGGTGGGGCCAAGGCACAGAGACAGATGGAAAAAGGGACAGAACAGTGGAAAATCATGAGGTATATGTATTTGTCTATGTGTGTGAGGTGTGTATGTAACTTTTGATTTGATTATATTTGATTTGATTTATAATGTATATATATATGTAATATTATTGTATGCTATGTTATTATATGAGTCGTTTGGTCCTGGGTTAAACCTGAGAAATGTGTACCTTTCACATTACTGCACCCGACTCCTTGTTCAATTGTTCCTGACAGATTCTTGACAGATTGGTGACACCTCCCCGCAAAACAATTTGTCACAAAGGCGCTGTCACAGCTAGCACACAGCGCATTGGGCCTTTTTAGCCCCCGCGAATGATAGAGACATTATTGATCATAACTAGCACTGTCTTAGCCTTTGTCAGGGTCACCAAATTACGTCCGAAGCAATTCCGCTGTGATCTCCTGTGGTTTCCTGCGGCTGACTTGAAGCTAAACAACATCCGCCCTCGGTCTCCTTCCTCGGTGTGATTGTTATTCTTATTTTCAATTGAAAAAGAATTAAAGGCAATGGCATTTAATGAATATCTTATAACACTGAATGTCACATTCCCTTAGTCTCACATCCTTGAATAAATTGCATGCGCGTAACAATTTCATCCTGAAGCAATGCGATGGCCAAATGGGTTTTCTGCGAAGCATAAAAAAAAAAAGGGGGGGGGGTCTATAGAAATGCAATACGGCTCTTTCTGAAGTATATATTCATTTGCCTTCTAATTTCATTGCTAGTAATGATGGTCAAAGACGACGCTGGGCTGCAGATGTTAGCCGTGAAGCAAATCTTGATGTAAGACTCGTACGGGACTCGTAATCAGCCCCTTTCCAACAAATAAGAGCAAAATGAAATGAGATTCCTCAGCCGTTTCGCCGAGTGCATTAGATAATCACGTCCCATGTAATTTGCTCATTTGAAAGCCATGTTGCTTCTGGAATGGCCAAAGAGGCATTCAGCGCATCCCATTGCCTTCAGAAAGCGCTGGACGGAGGAGGTTTTACAGCCGACGCAGGCATTGGGAGAGAACCGCAGCAGTTAGGACACCCGATTTTATTACCTCCGGAGTGTTTCTGCAATAATTACAATAGCAGTCTCTGCTCGGTTCGGGGTACTGAATGTGCTGGTGCACATCATGTAACTCGGGATGTGAGCTTGTTCACATCAGTTCATGCGTAATTGCCACCAGCTTATGGGCAGGAGAAAAGACCTACAATGACATACGCTGTTTGGACAAAAGTATTGGGACACCTGCTAATGCACGTGTTGTTTTTTATGCAAAGTCAAGGGTATGGAAAAGGATTTAGCCTGCTTGGGTCGGTACTGACCACTGCATATCAGAACACCCCCCCTGTAGCCGTTTGGACATTACAGTTCCTACTCACGATTCTGACGCTCGTCCACTGGGCTCATTCACCTTCAAGAACTGACTGGTCACTTCCTGCACTTGATGAAGGCCCCACTGTAGATGAAGATAATCAATGTTTTTCACTTCACCGGTACTAATGTTATGGCTGATCAGTGGAAGCTCCAAATACTGTGCCCTATCAACAGTCAGTATCACAAGAAAACCACTGCAAACCCCATGTTTCAGCGTCTGCTCCACCTGTCTCTTGTTATTCCCGGTTGGTTCAAATCAACCCTTTTATTGTAGTTTAAGGTTTAGGTTGATGCCGTATCGCTTTCCGAGCTGCAGTTTCTGCAATTCCCATATTTCCCTTGCTACCCTTTCTCTTAGTACTTTATAGTGTATTTCTCCAGCTTCTTTGTTTAGACCATTTTTCCTGTTTCCATACCCTGAATTATGGATATGCCTGTGTTGAAATTGCCTGCCTGTTTTATGACCCCCTACTGTTATCAACACTGATATCCTGAGATACTCTGCTAGGCCCGCTCTGCGCATGCTTCCACTTGCCTCATCCTCCGCTCTCATACTGAGTCAAGTTTAGCTTGTGGCTTCCAGCAACGTTGGCAGACCGAAGTTTCCTTGTTTAATTTTACAGTCGTTTAATATTTTCCTTGCCTCTCCAGCAGCTGCATCTCCAGCAGGCCTGGTTATCCAGAGCTTCATTGCTATGTTTTGACTAAAAATACCCCTATAACTAGCATCAAGCAAAGGGCCTTGTAGGACAGCGGTGGACAGACCATGGAGTGCATGGTGTAGATGTGTACCCACTTTACCCCATCTTACATAATAAGGGCACCTGTCCAGGTAGAACACAAACCTCTGTGATTCCAAACCCCCTATTTTAGCGATCTTTAGGCTAGCTGTCTTGCACTTTGCACTTGCACTTGCAACCTTGCACTGTGCACCTTGATTTAGGGTGTGTCGGTGGGTCTTTGCTGTCGTAACGGCAGGTCTCTTAATTAATTATGGGTGTTTTTTTGGGGGCGAAACGTGCAGTAATAAACCAATCAGCGTGGCTCGCACCATACCCTTTAAGAGCCAGGTGCGGTCTGACTGACTTTGGCGGGTTGCTATTTTGAGTGGTGTAAAGCATGAGTGGGGGGTGTGTACGAGTGTCGGGCTGCACGCGCCTGTGTTGACAATTCACTGCCGTGATAGCAACGAACGTCTGACTGGTTGATGAATGTGATTTCTACTCAACATCTGCTGCTCTTCATCTAATTAACCCTTCAGTCTAATCACACTGTTAGTAATGAAACCTGTGCGCCCGCCGTGTACTCATCCTAAGAGAGCAAATCCAATTGTGCTCCCTCAGGCTCCGGCTGCTGATAACACTTGTGTTGTCTGTCACCGAGATACACAGCCATACTCCAGAAACTGTCCTAAACACCCCTCATTTCGAGACCACTGCGCCCATCAGCGTAGATATATTCACAAGCAGCGTTGCTGTTTAAAAGACGCAGATGGGAGGCGTAAAAATAGACTGTTGGTGGGGTGGAACATAGCAATGAGCATCGCCACATGCCTTGTGGAGGGACTAAGATAGGGCCCTAAGACTGGCAACCATTCATTCTATTGGCCAAGTTTTTAATCAGTGTAAAGGGCAGCTGATATTTTCAAATTATTAAAAAAATAAGTGATAAAAAAACAGTGATAATATAGGATCTTAAATATCATTGAAAAGATGCAAAATCTTTGAGATCATAGATCTGCTCTTGCCTATTGCCCTTCTGGAAAGATGCTAAACTACATTTCATCGCCTTGTTCTTGTACATGTACATGTGTGATCACAATAGTCACAAAAGTTGAATCTTATCTAATCTAATCTAATAATAAACATCATATAATGCATAATATGATGCATCATACATGCCCTGACATTTAGTTTACTGATATTTTATGAAAACAGAAGCAGAAAGAGTTCACCAGCAAATGCCATATTTAATAAGCTGTGAAACATGAGTGCCATGATGTTTAATTCAGTGCATGCAAAAATAAACTATTTCTGAAGGAACAGAAGGAAAATATCCAACCCATAATGGCATAATGGGCTGACTTCCAATCAGCTACTTGTTACTGTGTAGTTTCTGCAGTTACTGTATACGGGTTGGTGTTTATAGGATCTCTGTAATTGATCCAAATCTGTCTTGTTTATGATAAACGCAGTAGCTCGTTGTTCTAAGAGTGCTGGCAATATCCACCGTCTACTTGGAAGAGCGTGTTGCAATTTTCACTGTTATGCTAGCGTATTATCATGCCGACTACCCGTAATGTCAGTGACATCACTTTACACCTTGTTGATGGGCTGTTCTCCTGAACGTGGGTGGGTTGTTCTCATGTAGGCATCGCTTTATCCTTTTCTGTTGGCAAAAAAGAGAGCAGACCATGCCCCCTCTGCTTTGGCACCTAGCCCAATTAACCCCCCTTTCCGGCAGCTCTATTGAATCCATCGTTCTGGCGGCTTTATTCGTATAATGAGACTTTGCTGGTGCCTTTACATTCACTGTTATGTGTCCTTTTATGGGGCTCTTGAAATGTTGCTGATCCAAGTACAATGCAGAAGAATAGGTCCAGTAACCACTTACTGATCTGCCATATCATTAAAAGCAGTGTAAAGTATTGATTATCTGCAGCAGGTGAACAGTGATCAGTTCTTGAAGGTGATGTTGGTGGTCAAGCGTAAGAATCTGAGACACTTTGAGAAGAAGAACCAAACTGTGAGGTTCTAGACAGTGACTGAGTCATCAGAACATCTCCACAACATCAGGAGCAGGTCTTGCGTGGGTCAGAAACTTTGCGTCCTGTCTGATTTTGCTCAACAGACTGCTTCTAATGTTAATAACATGCTAACCAGCCAATCACCAGCCTAGATTTTAAACCAGTCACATTACATGAGGCCTAAAAGACACCTACGACCTTTAGACCTCCTGTAAGCCATGGGATCTTCACCAAGACACTCCCTCAGTTTGATTTGTTTGGTCATATGACCTCCTTCTTTCAATGCTGCTTAAAGGAAGATCAAATCCAATATGTTTAAATGCATTATGTTGACAAAAGTATTGGGACAAACCTCTTAATCACTGAATTCAGGTGTTTGATTCGGTCCCATTCAGCCACAGGTGTTAGTGAAAGAACGGGAGGTTCTGAAGAGCTCACTGAACTCCAGCGTGGTTCTGTATGTAATAGGAGACACCGCTGCACCAACAACAACAACAAGTCAGCTGGTGAAATTTAGACCTTCCCTCCTAGATCTTCCTCCATCAGCTGTGAGTGGTGTTATTATTGAACAGTAGAAGAGTTTAGGAGGAACAGCTCACAGAGAGCAGCTCAGCCACAACGTAAAGGTACAGAGTAGGGTCAGGGGCGAGCGCTGAGCTCCAGACCTGCTGCTGTTAGAGCTGCAGATGGGGGACCAGCACCTGTAGGTGTGATGTATAGGTGTCCCAATACTTTTACTTTTACCCCAAAGTTCAAATGACACAGACCTGCTGTGGTGAAGGCCAGATCCAGGCAGATAGCACATCTGTACAGTGCTGAGTAAATCCAGTGCTGCCTTGAGCGACCTCATAGTAACATTAACCTATTTCCATATGCAGGAATCATCAAGTCACGAGGAGTTGCAGCACAAATGGCGGTTATGTCAATATTTCATCATCTCTGTATTAAGTGCGCATGCATTTTGCACATCACCCAGCATTTAGCTTTACTTTGACTTGGAAAGAACGCTGTGAACCCAGCAAGTGTGCATCCCCATACACACACACAAACACACTCATGCTTACATGCACACGCTGGTCCCCAGACAGTTAATGATACCGAAATAGTCGTAGCAGGAGAAAACACAAACACACACGCAGCTGGAAAACGAAGCAGACAGAGAGATATCTGTGCCACACAGCACAGGCGAAAAAGAGGGGGAGAATAAAACGCCTCATATTTTAATAATGATATTTACAGAGCAAATGAAATATGCCGGGCTTGCAAATTTGCGTTGCTGAACAGACAATAAATTATACCTTGTGCAGCTACACAAGCCCAAGGATAATATCACAGCCAATAGGATGAAAGAAAATAGGACTGGTGGGATGCAGGAGCCAGAATGCCCTTGCTTAAATCAAATGGGCTAGGGAAGAGAGCTGCGTGTAGGTCCTGTCAGAGAAGTTTATCTTGAGCATACATTACTGCACACACACACACACACACACATGCATACACACACACACACACACCATAGGCCCCAGGCTGTGCAATGAGGTCACATGCAGTAAACACACACCTGTACCTGAGCCTGTGTCTGTGTTTGTCACCTGCGAACATACATATGCATATTCATGTATTATGCATTATTGCATATACTGATCAGCCATAACATTAACACCCCCTGCCTAATATTCTGGACTACACAAGACCTCTGAATGCGCCTTCTGGTCTCTGGACCCACCTAGACGTTAGCAGCAGATCCTTTAAGTCCTGTAAGTTATGAGGTGGGGCCTCCATCAGCATCAGTGAGCCTTTGTCCTTTCTTGTACTGACCACTGCATGACCCGGGAACACTCCACAAGACCTGCCTGATGTTTTGTAGACAGCCTGGGCTCACTGATGAGACCCCACCTCACAACTTACAGGACCTTCAGAGGTCTTGTAGAGTCCATGCTTTGAATGGGGGGTGAGGGCTAAGGAGGATCAACTCAATTTTAGACGGTACTAATGTTATGGCTAATGTAGATGGTGCAGATGATTCACAAAGGCCTTCAAGGCCTTATTCCATCAAATCCACTAAATGAAGTGGTTTCGTGTTCACTGCAGAACTCCCTACGTTCTCTAGCTAGGTGATGGGCTTCTCCTTGCTCTGTTGTGCAGCAGGCTTCGGCCGTCCTTCAGCTGTCCTCCCTTCTGTCCTCCCATGCTTCCAGTGGAGCTTCCTACGCTACGTCCTCTCGTGGAGAATAGAGTTCAGATATCCGATGGCTCTTCCATATAAGGCCGTGTGATGTTAGCGAGAAGCTAATTTGCATAATAGAGATCTTGATTTAATGTCTTCAAATATTCAAACACTGTCCTCTACTTTATTGGCCCTGACCTTCTAGGTTAGATCCGTTTCTCAGGCCTTCAGGAGTCGGGACATTTTCATCTTGGAAATGCACAAAGACACACAGGAAGAAGTGAGTAGATATGCTGTCACTCAGAGTTATGCAGTTACATTAGTGGGGCCATGCTCTGCCGAGCAGATCTCAGAGAAACGTCTCAATGCAGCTCGTGGACAAAGGAGATAGATGAAAGACGCGTAAATGGAAGACGATAAAAAAAAGGTACAGTTGTGTCGTCGCAGCCGTTTCCAGCTGCAGCGCTGTTCGTATTGTAAGGCCTACATCACATGGCTACAGCACGCCGCGCTCCGCAGCACCCGCCCGCCAGCCCACCCGTCTCCTCTAGAGAAAGCCGCCCTCTTGGACGCCTCAGCTAGCGTCTCTTCATCTCGGCCCAGTGCTGGCTGATGAAACCCAAGCAGGCCCGCTTCGCCTGTTTCCCCTAAGATCCACACTGCTTCTACAGAGGGCTCATCAAAAGGCAGACTGACAGATGAAATGGAGAATTCAACAAACAGCTGCTGCTCGTTCCCTGTGTCCATCTAATCTCTACCGACACATAGACACACAGACAGAGGGGGACTTGCTGATTGAGGGTGACATAAGCAGAAATCAGTCAGCTAGCTATGTAGGGGGTGTCTTCATACAGGCTGTGTGAAGATATGGCAGATATCCCTTTTTTAAATCATTCGATAGTTCACAATTACGCGATCTGCCATAACATTAGGACCAGGTGAACTGAACAGTCTACAGTGGGATCTACATATCAGGCAGCAGGTGAGCAGTGGTCAGTTCTTGAAGGTGATGTTGGTGGACAAACGTAAGAATCAAACTGTGACATGCTCATGTGGGGGTCACATGGGTTGAGCGTGGGCTAAGGTGGGTTACAGGTGGCCTATGCCAGGTGGGCATGGGCTCTGAGTGGGTTTGTACATGTGTTGTTACCAGTTGTGACCCAGTTGGGCTTCCCAAATGGACCACCTTAATCTCACATGGGCCGCCTCTAGGCCTTATGAGGCCCATGTTTAACCCCTCCTGGTCCCATCACTGACCCTGGTGGGCGTCTACATGTGGGGCCAACATGGAGAAAACCTTCCAGTCTCCAGTTGGGCCGGACTCATACAGGGCCAACATGGCTGTGGTGTCTGGTAGTGTTTGAGCCTGTTTAGAGGGACTAAGCAGTAATCTTATGGTACCTGATATCTGAAAGTATCTTCTTGATCATTTTCTTGATCCTGATATTTAATCACTACAGCTGCAAGCTGTCCAGAGCCGAGTTGTTTCTAATAGGTCGCCAGGGTGAATCAGGCTCTCGCTGCCGGATCATGACCAGGTTACAGCGTGGCCTGCAAATTGCCAAGCTAATTGATAGGCTTGCAGCTCGCTGCTGCAGAGGAGCAAGGGTGCGGCCGGTGGGGGACCTGTCATGGCTGGAATGGGATAATTGGCGGCGCGGGTTTCCTCACAGTTCGGTTGCATTGTGAAGCTCCACTAGGCCATCAGTACCAATAAGCGTGGGCTCAGTGGAGTGATGGGTGGATCTGATCCACTGGTTGTAAGAGCAAATTAACTATCCGGTTAGCTCGACGGGGTGCTTGCACTGACTGCTGCAGGTACAGCGCGAGCCGTAAAGACTGGGTGATTACTGTCAGAAGGGGACATGGAGAAAGTTCTGGGTTTTTTTATTTATAATATATTTATTTATTTATTTATTTATTTATTTATATAAAATTTTTAAAAGCTGGGTGCCATGGGTAATACTGCTGCCGCCGCTGCTTTCTCGAAACAAAATTCTTTTTGGGGAGGTTGCCATGGAGATAGCGCCTTACGAAAAAGGTAATTGAAGGAGTGTGTGTGCATGTGTGTGTGTTAAGGGTGAGAGAGAAAGAAAGGAAGAGAGACAGTGCCTGCAATTTTTTTCTCCTGGCTCTTAACTCTCCCTTTGAGACAACATGCAGGGTAAGGCCATACGAATGCAGCCATTAATTACTGACCACGCTGTCATGACTAACAGTGTGATTCCAAGGATTGTAGAGGTGGGTTCAAAATAATTAACTGCCCCACTGTTTACTGAGAAAGTAGACCCAGACTGGCTTGTTGGGTCGTGCAACAATAGAAGCCTTCTTTTAATTACAGAGCTGACAGGACCCCGGAACGAGGGCACCTCGAGTGTGTGATGTGTAAAGTAGAGTGCGTGGGCCTGCTGTGGAGATGGGGGAGAGCCGAGAGCAGAAGCACTGTACTGAATGTGCATGTACATCGATCAGCCATAACATTAAAACCACCTGCCTAGTCTTCGGTAGGTTCCCCTTGTGCCAGCAAAACAGCTCTGACCCATCGAGGCATTCATCTACAGTGCCTTCGGTCGAGAGGTGGATCTACATATCAGGCAGCAGGTGAACAGTGATCAGTTCTTGAAGGTGATGTTGGTGTTAAAAGCAGGAAACCAAAGGCAGGGGACCAAACTGTGAGGTTTTAGACAAGGACTGGGTCATCAGAACATCTTTTTCTTCTTGTGGTGTGTTCCCGGTATGCAGTGGTCAGTACCAAGGAAGGTGAACCAGCGATGAGTGTTCACGTTATTACCTTGCACTGTTAAAAGTAGAAGATCCTTGAGGAGCTTTTGGAGGTTCTTCAGTTTGAAACTGTGGAGGAACCTTATAAGGTGCTTTGAGGAACCTTCAAGGAACACTTTTCTTCAAAGCAGCTCAAGAAGTTCCTCCACAGTTTCAAACTGAAGAACCTCCAAAAGCTCCTCAAGGATCTTCTATTTTTAAAAGGTAAAGGTGCACATATTTGTTACTGTACTATGTACAGCGAAATGTGTCCTCCTCATTTAATCTGTGGTAGTGAACACACACACACACACTAGTGAACTAGGGGCAGTGAGTACACACACACCCAGAGCGGTGGGCAGCTAACTCCAGCGCCCGGGGAGCAGAGAGGGTAAAGGGCCTTGCTCAAGGGCCCAACAGTGGCAGCTTGCCGAGCCCGGCAATCGAACCCACAACCCTGTTATTCAGTTTCAAACTGTGGAGGAACTTCTTTTAGCATAAGTGTTCCTTGAAGGTTCCTCAAAGCACCTTAAAAGGTTCCTCCACAGTTTCAAACTGAAGAACCTCCAAAAGCTACTCAATGATCTTCTACTTTTAACAGGGTCACTGGACATTGTATTTGGTCATTTTTTGGTTTCAGAATAAGCCCCCCACCCGTTAATTTCGTTTGGTATTATTTTGCATCAGTTATTAGTTGCATCCTCAAATTCGCTCTACATCTTCGGCTGTATACGAAGAGTCCTAAAAAGTGTGCAAGCAAGCCTGATAGACCATGTCCAGATTTCCGGGAGAGGCGTGATGTCTGTTAGCCACTCCTTATGTGGTCAAGTCGAATTTAGGATTTTTTCTACTGTAGCATCTCTACCTACATACGTCCACACCAACAGGCCATCTCCAGCATGTGTGTGTGTGTGAGATAGAGAAGAAAAAGAACGTGGTGGGGTGAGAGAGCATGGGCACTGAGCCGGAGCTCTGAAATTCTAAAGGTGAGAACTGCACAGGGCAACCTGTAATGAGCTCGGGCAGCACAGAGCGGGTGAGGGAGAGAGAGAGAGAGAGAGAGAGAGGGGGGGGGGGGAGTGAGGGGGTAAAAGAAAGAAAGAGATGAAACAGAAGGAGATAGAAAGACAGGGACTGATAAGGTGAGAGACAAGCAAAGAAGAGACAGCGCGAGACGGCGAAGAGAGAGCAGGAGGCGGGGAAGGAACATGGGGGCATTGCTGACATTCCTCCAGTTTCTGTAGAAATACAGATAAGCATGTTTCCTCTCCTATTCTCGTCGCAGGGGCCGCATCGCAGGGACGTGCAGCAGATACAGATGAGCGCCCAAACTGCTGTTTTTCACTTCGCGCCGAAGTGCGTGATTCTGACTGTGCGGCTTGTTTAAAAACCTATTCATGAATTCCCTGATAATTTCCTAATGCCGTTTAGCAAACATAACGAGGGCGCCACGTAACATAAAGCCGCCGCTGCTTCGTGCATTTAATATGAAGATTGAAGTTCAGGCGTGTGGGAAATGATGGCTGACCATCATGGCCTAATGGCTCAGACTGATAATCATTTTGGTGATGAAGGGAATGAATAATTTATGGTTTTTGCCGAGCGCCAGCCTCCGCGCACCTCCATTTAGGAAGCCGGCCTGTGTGTGTTTAATGTAACAGACTGTGTGACGCCGCCTGACTGTAATGAATGCAATGAAGTTGCACCCAGTGCTGACACAGATGTGCAAATGTACATACAAAGCTTGTCTAGTCACTAGAGAAGAAGTACTGCCAATAGAATAGGACTCTCTGGAGCAGATCAACATCATGACTCTATCGGCACCATCATGCTCCCTAATAATGCCAGGCGTGGGCTAGAGGGGTATATATAAAGCCCCCAGCATTGAGCTGTGGAGCAGTGGAAGAACTGTGTTCTCTGGAATGATGGTGGTGGAGCTCCATCCAGTACTTTTGGGACAAGTGGTGATCATCATCCAACATCTTGGCCTCACTAACTCAGTTTTTGTCACTAAATTCAATCAGATCCTCACAGCAATGCTCCGCCCAAATCTAGTAGAAAGCTTATCTTCATCTTCCCGGGACAGTAGAGAGCAGTGGAAGAAGAACTGTGCTCTATGGAATGATGGATGGTGGTTCTCCATCCAGTACTTTTGGTGGAGTGGTGATCATCCAGCATTCTTCACTCCTGTGCTCCCCCTACAGGAGCGGAGGGCAGTTGATTTTCACTCCACTGCAGTAAATACAAATCGTGCAGCTCCACCAAAGCTCGATAGTGCAGCAGCAGGGTGGGAACGACTAAGACGCCGTTCTCCATGTTGCAGTCAGCGGGGAGGCTGGGTAGATACAAAAGCAGTTGCGAATATTGTAGTCAGAACAGCGAGAGGAAGTCAAAGCTTTAACGTTACACGAGGCAGAGGGAAGTGACATTCGCCGTTGTGCGATTTCTAGGGAGTGTGACAGGCCTTGACTAACAATAGTGAGGGGAAAAAAGACACCAGTGCACCAAGTTGCATTGAAATCACAAGCAATGTGCCATGTCACCTTCAGCTTGACAGGCTCCAAATATTAGTTTTTTAGTCTGTTTTTTTGAGCACTTGCTCATCAGAGAGGGACGTGTTTATTTAAGGAGCCGCCTGTCGAAGGCAGCAGCTGTGATTGACAGGTTGAGGCTAATGCGCGACGCGGGCTTTGTAAAGCATCCTTGTCTCAACTTTCAAAAAAAAAAGTTGGCCTATACGAAGGCTTTATTACGCAACTTCAGACGTGCCACTTTACCAGGCTGCCTCGTTACATTTCTAAAACATTTACCGGGTTTAACAGTTTGAGAGCGGCCCCAAATGCTCGGAGGAGGCCGCTCTGATTTCCTCGCTGTCATGAGAGACACTTGAAGCTCGGCGTTCCGGGTTGTTCTGATGTTCTGGAAATAAATACTCCAGTCTCCAACTGGTGATGGTGGTAGAGAGAGAATAAACAGCGCTCCCTGACTTCTGCATTATTAAGCGGACGCATCCTTGCGCCAGACTGTGCCCAAAACATAAAACTGTGCCCTGCTCTGATAAACAGCATGTTTATCCGAGCCCGGGCAACTCCTCCAGGGAAGGTAACACCGCTGTGTGTGTGTGTGCCCAAATTGACTCTCCCACTTGCAAGCCAGCATGTGTCCCCTAAAAGGCCGGCTCATGCACGCTACACCCACGTAGCAGTTGTGGTAATCATTCTTTCATAGGGAAGGGACACAAACCAGGCCCTACCCGGGGCCTGTGTGTTCGTATGTAGACGAAGTACATGGTTGCAATTGCAGTAGACCTTGCAGTATTCGGTTAAAGAGACCTATCAGCATGCTTGGGTGACCTTTTCCAAATATGTTATTATATTATGAGGTCAATACTTACAGTTCACCTCACACCAATACACTGCCTTTATCCTAATGGAAGATCTATTCAGGGATATTAAAGCAGCAGTATGTAATATTTTTCAACCCTTCAATCAGCAGCTTTAGGATCGTGCTAATGCTCCACTGACTGGAACAGGGGGGGAAAAGCAGCATCTCCGTGATCAATGGGGCTGGAACACTGCTGCTGCTGCACTATGGAGCTTTGGTGGTGGAGCTACAAGAGAACAGGAGAACCTCTCTCCAGAACTGCTGCTGTGTAACGCTGCAGAACCCATAGAGTCATATTAGTGTAAAGTCCTGTAGTGTTACTCTACCGCCTCTACAGCCCACATGCTGCTCCACCTTCAGCTCAAGCTTCTGGAGCTCTCACACTGTCCAGAAATGCATGTGAGTATAGCGGTCCATGAGGGACCAACGTCTCAAAGAGTGATTTGTATTTACAGCAGTGGAGTAAAAGTCAATTACACTCCCCACCTGTAGGGGAGTCCAAGACAGGGAGACTCATAAGAACATAAAAATCAGGTTCTAGTGGCACCGGCGAAGGGAGATGTTGGTGTTAAAAGCAGGAGAAATGGACAAGCATTCGAATCTGAGACACTTTGAGAAGAAGAACCAAACTGTGAGGTTCTAGACAGTGGCTGGGTCATCAGAACATCTCCACCAAACCATCAGACAGGTCTTGTGAAGATTTCCTCCTGGTATGCAGTACCGGTCAGTATCTACCAAAAGTGCTCCAAGGAAGGACAACCTGTGAATCAAATGACAGATGAGCTGTTGTAGCACAAACGGCTGAGAAGGTGGGGAACAAGGGGAACCCTCACAATATTAGGTAGATGGCTTTAATTTTTAATGTTATGGCTGATCAGTGTATAAATACCTTTTTATGCCAGATCCCTGATCTGATACCACTTTATCTGTCTGATAACATGAAGGGTTTGCCAACATTGACTTACCTGACCACAGTTTCCTGATCTCAGTCCTGGGAACCCCACATTTTGTGTTTTTCCTCATCACCTGATTCAGCTCATTAACTCTTATGAGCTTGGTCAGGTGTGTGAAAATTGGCTGCCTTTAATTGAAGCACTTCACTAAAGATGAGTTTCTAAAAGTAGGCCGTAATGCTCCGACTACTCAAATACTCGGCTGCCCCAGAGGAAGAAGCCCAACGCTAGCAACATCACCTCCCCCAGTGGGAGTGTGTGGCTGTAGCAGGATAGATTTTCATCTTCTGTCCCTCAGATATCAGAAAATCTGCTGACATCTGCCGCTATTATCCAAATACTGACCGTAATGACCGAACTCCCCAAGCTCCTCGAGCACCATCATTTCAGAGAACACTGTTCCACTTTTCTAATGCTGGGGGCCTTTATACCCCTCTAGCCTACGCCTGGCATTAGGCAGCATGGTGCAAATAGGGTTATCATGTTGATCTGCTTCAGAGAGTCCTATTCTATTGGCAATACCTCTCTACAGGGACTAGGGACTAGACAAGCTGTGTGTGTTTGTGTGTATTTGCACATATGTGTCAGCAATGGATGCATCTTGAAGTAGCTGAAGGGGTGTCCACAAACTTTTGGCAGTGGTTTGGTGCATGGTTTAATTGCTCTTTGTGTACAAGAACAATGTGTTGTAGATGGTTCTTTAAGGAACCCTTTAAAAGGGTTCTATATAGCACCAATACATGGTATACTGTTACCTATACTGTTACGTAAAGTCGAACAACCCAAAACTCTGGTATCGTAACAAGCATCGGTTCTGTTGCAGTTGTGGAAATATGTGTGTGTGTGTGTGTGTGTGGGTTGGTTGGTTGTCGCTGTAACTATAGTGGTTCCATCAGCTTTATCAGGCCAGACTGGCTGTGCTACAGAGGGCCGAAAAGAGAAAGCTGGAAGCCCTCTCTTATCAAACAGGCCTTGCTCTGGGGCAGTGGTATAGAGATGGCCATACACACACACACACAGCAAGGGGATAGGACACATACACACATACACACAGGTCCATGATATCAGTCACATATAGGGATATTTTTGAGGAATGAATTTCCTGAGTGGTAAATTTACCAAGGCAGTCTGAGCTGAGTTCTGGGAATTAACATTGCAGGCCTCGCTGAATCAGTAAGCAGCGCATGCTAGCCATAGCATAATCAGCCATAACATTAGTACCACTGACAGGTGAAGTGAAAAACACTGATTATCTTCATCTATCAGGAGGTGGATCTACATATCAGTCAGCTGGTGAACAGTGGTCAGTTCTTGAAGATGATGTTGGTGGACAAGCATAAGTATCTGAGACACTTTGACAAGAAGAACCAAACTGTGAGGTTCTAGACATGTGACTGGATCATCAGAACATCTCCACCAGAACATCAGGAGCAGGTCATGTGTTCCCGGTATGCAGTGGTCAGTCCATACCACACTGGACGGACAATTGGTGAACCAGCGACCTATGGCTCATTGATGCTCATGGAGGCCCCGCTCACCTCACAACTTACAGGACTTATTAAAGGATCTGCTGCTAACGTTAGTTAGTCTTGGTGCCGCAGATACCACAGCAGGACGCCTTTAGAGGTCCATGTCTTAAATGGTCTGAGCTGTTGTGGCGGCACAAAGGGGGACCTACTCAGAATTAGGCAGGTGGTGTTAATGTTATGGGTGATTGAGGTATATTGATTGGACTGTGATATGTGAGTCATTCTCAGGACCACCTGTTCCACTGAGCTGTGGAGCAGTGGAAGAACTGTGCTCTCTGGAATGATGGGATGAGGTGGGGTGATGATCATCATCCAACATCCTGACCTTACTGATGCTTTTGGCTTTTGTCGCTGAATGCCATCAGATCCTCACAGCAATGCTCCATCCTCCAAAATCTAGTAGAAGGTCTTCCTCCTCCCTGGACAGTAGAGTTACAGTTACTCCAACAAAAGCAGAAGATTTCAAAAGAAGCAATGAATGAGCAGGTGTCCCAATACTTTTGTCAATTTAGTGTAGAAGTAGTCTGACACTCATCATAGATATTTTTCAAATTTTAGACTTAAAAACATTTATAATATTTCAATTCAGTATGAACACCTGGATGGGGGCATGGCTGGAATATGGGCCAGGCCGTCCTATGACTGTACATTACATCAGCTCTGTGTGATGAACTACTGTGGTCAGGATATAGAGAGCTGAAATAGCTTATAGCTATAACTCGTGTCCAGATTTGCTTGCAGTGCATATGAGAGCAAAGCAATCTGAATAAATTTAATAGTCATAACAGATCAATTTAACAGGAAAACTGTAGAAATTCCAAACCAAAAACAACATTTATTTAATTAAAGTGTTTAAAAACTCTGAATGAGCTCTCCTAATGATCGGACGTGAACTCTGCTGGTGTAATTCTCATGTCTGCCTGGCTAATTTCAGTCATAAATACATCACCTAACGGAGTGAATCATAATCACAGTGGAATTCGTCAGAGTTTGTACACCCCAGCTGAGAGCTTGAATATTTCGAACCTGCTGTTTTGTCGCCGGTGGGCAGCTTGTGTCTTGTTTCCATAATTATGTCCCATGCAAAGTCATAAATCTCAGCATCGAATACAGCCGCTGTTCCGCCCACATGCATATTCATGCAGGTGCTGACTATTCATGAGCAAATGGTCGGGCTCAGCCATATTTGTGAAATATACCCGGTGATGTATATTATTTTAATGCTGCAGCCGCTCCCGCCGACGCCTGGAGCTTGTGCTGCTTCCTTAAGAACCGCTTCTGCAGTCCCCGAGTCCACTTGATTGGCAGGCGTGGCAGCACCCGGCAGACTTCGGGCTCAAAGTGAGGAAGGTCACGTCCTAATGACGGCGCTTTCTCACGTGCCCTTTTTTTACCGTCCCGCCAGCCCAAGCGGAGATGAGAGGCCTGCGCTTCAAAGCTAATGACTGCACCCCACCGCTGGGCTTGAAACACTCCACAGCAGTTTCGCCCCGCCCTTCCCCGTGTCCTGCCAGCGTAAATCTTTAAGGTGACTGAGTGATGGAAGATCGTTTGAAATATTTTTATAAACAGAGTGATGGCAGTTCTGAAGCCTGATTGGATTTTAACTCAGCTGTGTTTGAAATTGTGGTATATCAATAGTAAGGCTTGAGTATGATCGCATAAACTGTATATTAACGTGCAAAACAGACGTACAGAATCAATCACAATCAGCCAGGAGAAGAATCAATGTTTTGCAAATTTCTTATTTTATTTTAAAGTCAACAGATCTGTGTGAACGGCCTCTCGAACCTGCTTTTATGTGACTTACAGGATGCAGTGTGCCAATTTGGCCTGTTAAACTGTAAATAACCTAACGTAGATTGTGATTGAGGTTAATACAGAGGACTGGAAATGTGTCCATATGATGTGGTCAGAGCCCCAGAGTCGGCTTAGTAAAGATAAAGATCAGTTAGTGCACAGATTTTATTTAGTTGTGATTGTTTTAACTGTCGATTTCAGTTTCGTACGCTATTTTGACAAAAGTATTGGGACACCTGCTCATATTCATTGTTCAAGGGTGTTAAAAAGAGCTGATCCTGCTTTTGTTGGAGTAACTGTCTCTACTGTCCAAGGAAGAAGACTTTCTGCTAGATTTTGGAGGAGGAGCATTGCTGTGAGGATTTGTTTGCGTTCAACGACAAGAGCGTCAGGATGTTAGATAATCACCACCCCATCTCAATCCCCCAAAAGTACTGGATGGAGCTTCACCGTCATCATTCCAGAGAACACAGTTCTTACACTGCTCCACAGCTCAATGCTGGGGGGCTTTATATATACCCCTCTAGTCCACGCCTGGCATTAGGCAGCATGGTGCCAGTAGGTTCCAGATGTTTATCTGCTTCAGAGAGTCCTAATCTATTGGCAGTACCTCTCTACAGGGACTAGACAGGCTGTCTATGTGTGTGTGCATTTGCACATCTGTGTCAGCAATGGGTTCAGCTTAAAATAGCTGTAGTTTGTTGTAAATTAGGTGCTAGCCTAAAATAGCTAAAATATGTGCTAGCCTACTGCTGTTGGCAGCTTATTAGTGCTAAGCATTTGTGCTGTTTGTGATGTGTCCAAATTTGATGATGTGATAATGAACCGATATTCCACACACTTCTAGTGTGAAATTAAGAAAATCTCAACTCGATTTGTTGCTAATCGCCAACATAATAATTGGAAATGAATACTCGCCTGTTGCTTTGTGGCCTGCTCGTGTAAACGAATGGTAAGGCTAGCTTCAGTTCAGACATATCCATAGTTAGTGTGCACTGCTAAAAGTATAAGATCCTTGAGGTTCTTCAGTTTTAAGAACCTTTTAAGGTGCTTTGAGGAACCTTCAGTGAACTGGGTTCCTCAAAGCAAACTGTAAGAGGTTCCTTCACTGTTTCAAATTGAGGAACCTCCAAAAGGTCTTTGAGGGTCTTATGAATGTCTTATGAACATCTGCCTCCAAATAATGGAGTGTATTGGTGCATTGTGCCTACCAGCACCCCTTAAGTGGGGTAAAATCACTGTAATGCATGGCTTTCTTTTAAGGCCATTGTCCTTCACATGGCTGTTGCAGTAGATACAGGTCAGGTGGGGCAGTGGGCGTTCCAAAACTCGCTAGGTGGAGGTGAAGACTGGGGAGGAGGGGTGGGCTAAGACATGGAAGGGTGGAATGGTTTGCGGGCTCGTTATTGAACTGGTTGGAAACAATCGGGCGACACAAGATGACTCGTGTTTCGTCGGCAGTCTGTTGTTCATTGTCATTGCAGTCAGTTGTCAAAGTCATCATTGGTATGATTAGGGCCGCTTTGTGGAGCTGATTGCAGGCGGCTGCGAAAAGACGGGAGACGGATTAGGGGAGCGTTTGATGAACTGCCAGCCCGAGGTTACAGTGCACCAAGAAGAATGACAAGACAACAGAGGCTGCCTTTGAAAATATGAAGTTCTTGGTTATTCGGTGTCATTCCTCTTCACTTTCAAACGTCATAAAACCCCGGCGGCGATCGGATAACGCGCCCGGGTGGCGCCTTCATGGAACGCTTCAGAGGTGTAATTAGATAGGTCACTCACAGCAAATGTGCAGTATTTTTTATTAATGCCGTATCGCCGATCGAAATTCCACAGCGCGGCACCGGAGCTCAGAGCGCTGCATTCAGATGTAATCTAGCTTTAAAGGATGGCTGTTTGGTGTTAGGGCGTTGGAGCGCAGGGTGCACTGCATTATTCTGTTTTCCTCAGCCCTGTTCAATTTCGGTACACTGATCCGGCCCATGCACTTTCTCCACATTTGCTGCTACTTGAACATGGACTATTCTAATAATGTCTCCGGTGTGAAGAGTGGCATGGTTATTAGGAGGGCACTGTGAGAAGTGAGGGAGATGGGGGTGAGAGGGAAGAGGGAAAGATACGGAGAAAGAGGGAAAGAGAGCGAGAGGATGTGAGCTGTCTTTATCGCCCAGCTGAAGCCCGAATGGCCTCGGCCAGCTGAATGAGAGCGAGATTAAAGACAGACCGTTTCGAGGCGGCATTCAATCTCTGAAGCCGGGCCGCACTGCCCCCTGCATGCTGATGAAGGCTTGTGAATAGCCTCATGGACCCTGCACCAGCGAGGCCGACAGGCCAAGGGGTGATTACGGCTCCTCAGGGGTGTTCATCTCTGACCTCACGACGGTTTGATTCGGTTACGATTCTTGAAACAGCAGTTTGATTTGTGTGAAATCTCACATTTTACCACAGTTCCATTGGATCATGTTGGGACTCTTCAAAGTTGTTGTTAAAAATACACTGAAGACACAACTGAGGACTTAAGTAGTAGATGTATTCAGTCGTGACCAGTAGGCTGTTCCTCCTGGATCGTTCAGTCCATCCACCTTCTTATCGGCTCCTTCCTTTTCAGGGGCGCAGTAGATCCAGAAGTTACTCAGAATCACCGGGTGCAAGTCAGAAATGCCCCCTGTATCCCATTGCGGGGTACCACACACACCCATGGATCCATTCCATCCATCCATCCTTCCATCTTCTTATCGGCTTCCTCCTGGTCAGGGGTGCAGTAGGTCCTGAGCCTACCCGGAATCATTGGGTGCAGGTCAGAAATACCCCCTGGCTTCTTCCTGGTCAGGGTTGCAGGACATTCAGGGGCTACCCAGAATCATTGGGCGCAAGCCAGGAATACCCCCTGTATCCCATCACAGAGTGCCATACACACACACACACACACACATACTATCAATTCTTAATCAGCAAATCAAATAAACCATTCCA
The DNA here is from genome assembly GCF_030463535.1 of Salminus brasiliensis. Classification (NCBI taxonomy): domain Eukaryota; kingdom Metazoa; phylum Chordata; class Actinopteri; order Characiformes; family Bryconidae; genus Salminus; species Salminus brasiliensis. Next base: position 57,140,956 of record NC_132879.1, on the reverse strand, counting down.
TCCACCTTCTTATCGGCTCCTTCCCGGTCAGGGTCGCAGTAGAATCATTGGATTCAAGGCAGGAAACCCCTCTGGACAGGACGCCAGTCCATTGCAGGGTACCACAGACACCCATTCAGTCACTGCAACAGCAAAACCAATTAAACATTCATATGTCCAAATGTTTGTGGACACCTCTTCTAATGAACACACACATACAGCTTGTCTAGTCCCTGCCAGTAGAATCCAGATAAAAACATACTCTATACTAGTAAACTAGGCAGTTAACCAGCTCTTGACCAGCATAGTGTCTGTTGCATTTGATTTTGGTCATGCTTGGTCATGCTGTTAGTCCAGTTTGGTGATACTGGCCAACCAGCTTGGTTATGCTGGTCATGCAGGTTATGCTGAGACGTAATGGTCTAGCTGGTCAACCAGCATGGTCAAGCTTGATCATACTGGTGGTCTAGCTTGTTCAGGTACTGGCCAACCAGTTTGATGATGCTGGTCATGCTAGTTATCCTGGTCAACAAGCTTGGTCATGCTGGTCAACCTGCTTTGTGATGCTGGTTGACTAGCTTAGACATGCTGGTCTAGCTGGTCAACCAGCATGGTCAAGCTTGGTAAAATTGGGGGTCTAGCTTGGTCAAGTTAATCAGCTTGGTAATACTGCTGGTCATGCTGGTTGACCAGCTTTGTGATGCTGGTCATGCAGGTCATGCTGGTTGACTAGCTTAGACATGCCGGTCTAGCTGGGTAACCAGCATGGTCAATGTTGGTCATACTGGTGGTCTAGCTTTGTCAGGTTGATCAGCTTGGTGATACTGGCCAACCAGCTTGATAATGCTGGTCATGCTGGTCGATCAGCTTTGTGATGCTGGTCAACCAGCTTTGTGATGCTGGTTGACTAGCTTAGACATGCTGGTCTAGCTGGTCAACCAGCATGGTCAAGCTTGGTAATATTGGTGGTCTAGCCTGGTCAGGTTAATCAGCTTGGTAATACTGGCCAACCAGCTTTTTGATGCTGGTCATGCTTGTCGACCAGCTTTGTGATGCTGGTCATGCAGGTCATGCTGGTCGATTAGCTTAGACATGCTGCTCTAGCTGATCAAACAGCATGGTCAAGCTTGGTCATACTGGTGGTCTAGCTTGGTCAGGTTAATCAGCTTGTTGATACTGGCCAAACAGCTTGATGATTCCGGTCATGCTGGTCTACAAGCTTGGTCATACTGATGGGCTAGCTTGGTCAGGTTGGTCATGTTTGTAGACCAGCAAAACCATCAAACTCAAATGAAAACACACCTGGCTATACTAATCAATACTATACTGTACTGATCAATAACCATGCTGGTGTAGCTGATGTACATAATGTGCATAAAAAAAACCTATAAAACTATATAGATAATGTAAATATATTTGATTGCAGTCGTGCACTTCCCCTACAGCTCCCAGATAAATGACCATCCATTTGGGCCATTAGGTCTTCCCCTCCCCCGTGGGGTGAAAAGTGGGCCGCGTTCATTCACGATAAGGTGTTTTAACCTGCGGAAATGCAGACCGTTTAAAAGACCAGCACCATAGGCCTGCATGCTGTTCCTCTGGGAGAAAAAACACACTTAATTACAGTCAGGCTCCGTAGCAGAGAGTGCTGTGTGTGTGTGTGTTGGCGGGGGGGTTCAAAGTTGGGGGCAAAAAGGGGAGGCTGTTTGTTTCTCCTCGCATTCACCTTCTTTTTTTCGTCCTGCTCGGAGAGGAGAGGATCGCTCCTTGCTTTGTTTTCTGTTGACAGTCTGGTATAAATAGCTTGTGTTAAAGGCATGAGCACTGAAAAGTAGATCCTCTTCTGAGGGAGGCGTGAATTGTCTGAGTAAATTAATCGAGGACGAGAGGGGGGAACAAGGTCATATAGGAAAATAGGCCATCAGTTTTCTGAGGAAGCAAGGTAGATTCCCATTAGGCAAAATAAGATTTGATTAAAGCCTCTGCATTAAGCAGGTAGTGCACGTATAATACAGAAGATGCACACACACACGTTTAACACCAGTAGAGCTCATGAACTCATTTCAGTGAGGCCACAGATTTAAAGTGTAGAGTATAATCGAGGTATTTCATGGTAATTATATGCATTTGCATTGCATTTGCATTGGGCATGTGGTGATTTTTATTAATAAGATGTACTGCAATATTCAATTTGCATGAAATTATTATTGGGAACCTTTTATTTAAAAAAGTGTCTTTTTTTTTTTAAGGTCTCACAAGTTCCCACTTTCCGCCACACTGACTCAATGCTTTATCTGATGTCAGTACAGCTGTTCACACCCAGCATTAACTGTGTTTTTGGTGATCAGATCGGACCAGATTCGGATTTCAGTTGTCTGCATGAAAAGCCAGGTGTAAACACCCCCAAGACGTACTGTGAAGGGATTGGGATGATCAGCTCACTCAAACGGCATCTGGTCATACTGGTGTAAACAGAACCCGGTCCAAGTAGATACCATCAAGATACCACTAGACCCAAAGGTTCTACCACCCTGTCTGGTTGCATTAAGGGAGATGTTCAGACTAGGGATGCACCGATCCGATACCAGGATCGGATATCGGTCCCAAAACTAACTAAATTAGTCTGATCGGGTATCAGATAATTAGTCTGATCCAAAGGACTGATCTATTCACAGAGTCCGATTCTCACACTGAGAATCGAATCACATTCTAGGCTTCATAAGCCAGGATCAGAGTGGCCTACAGACGCCATAAACATATCATAGCAAACAGCAAGACTCCTCCCATCTAATCAGCATGGTGCCTTTGACTGGCTGCTAGCTCTTCTTTAATCTCATAGACTTCGAATTTCAGAGTAAAAGTCCTGAGCCCAAGGCATCAGAGTCAATCCTGATGCCTTAAGGCTCTTCCAGATGGTCAGGTATATGGTTTATTATGGGACCTCGAGATCTTAATTTCGTACCACATGCCATGTGAATGACAATAAAGTCTTCTTGAATATTGTGATTTTTTTTTAATAAAAAATGTAAGAGCATAAAACAAGACACCATCAAACTCATAAAATCTGAGTGAAAGAAAATGACTTTTTATCCAATCAAAACAGTGGAATCATCTGTTAAAAGCCTGATGCCGTTTCGATCCTTTGTTTTCACCACTGTGCTCTAGCGGAACTAGAGAGGTCCTCTGACATGCTCTGAATGTCTTTAATTGAGATTGAGAAGCCCTTAGCAGTAAGGAACATTCTCAGAAGGTAACAGAACCCTTTAGAGTCTGCAGTGTAGAACTACACTGCATGTCCAAATGTTTGTGGACACCCCTTCTAATGAAATCAAGGGATGACATTTTTTTTGTAAACATCCAAGGGGGTGAATACTTTTTGTAAGGCTTTTTTTATATACATTAAATCATAGCTTGTGTCTCTTATAATTTTTTTTTGTGGAAATTCAACTTGTGGTCCCCGTATATTATCTTGTGTCTACACGTTATTAAAAACAATCTCCATTTTTTCATTATACTGCTGGAAACTGCTGGATGAACTTAATACTGGTAGAAAACAAACTGGGGGCCTCAGACCCCTGGGTGTACTTGATCTGAAGAATTAGTTGAAGCTGATCATTTAGTTAATTTGTTATGCATAATTAATTTGCATACAGTTGAGAAAATGTCAACTGGATTTGCTGGCTTTGCTGGCTGTGGCTCCATAGAAACTATACTAGTTTCCATGCTAAGTTACTAAATGATTGATTTAGTACCTATTGTTATTATTAGTAACTGATACAATTATGAAATGATGAGTAATAATTAATTAATATCATAATCATAATAATAAGTTATAAACTGTGTTAAACGGTTAGCTCATTACCGTGATGTTGCACATGTCTCATGTGTATGTATATGTGTATGCAGCAGAAGCAGCAGCACACTTACAGTGAATACTGTACATTAGCAAGCACACACTGAAAGCACTCCAGTCGGCCACTGGAGCACTCAAGCAGATCCGACTCGACCCCCTAAAAATACAGCCGAAACATACAGCGTCTTTTTATGATGAGCGCCCTTTAACAGGGAATTTTTCCAGAAGCTTCTCCACGTCCCAGCGACTGCGACAGAGCGCCAATGCATCTCCCAGTCGGTAAACACGGCCTGAAACTTTAGCGTGTGAAGAATCCTGCTGATCCGCTGACGGAGAAAACGCTCACCCCACTGTAAGCCGAGATTTCTCTGAACCCAAACCGACATGAGATCCTTCTTCTTTTTCCACATCCCTCAGCTGCACACATGCAGGCCTGTGTGTCGCATTCGTCACTGCTGCTGCACCTGGTGGTGCACCGTGCACCAGCTCTGTGGATTGGCAGGACCCTGACAATAGGATACGTATCATTGTGATACTGTAAGCAGGGCTCACAAGGAAAATTGGCATTGCATAAAACAGGCCACCATCATATTTATAAAATCTGATAAAAAGAAAAGTTGACTTTTTATCCAATCAGAAAAGACAGGGTCAATATGCAATAATCTGTAAATAATATTGGGTTTTTTATTATTTATATTGTGTATATTCTGATAATTTATCTACTTTTTTGTTTAATTAAGTGTCTTGCTATCCCTTTGCTGCTGTGACACTGTGAATTTCCCCACTATGGGACTAATAAATGATTATCTTATCTTAAGCTATTACCCCTTAAACAGCCTAAGGCCTGCTAGTGGGCCAAAAGTGTTATTACAAACTTCTATTACCAGAGGATAGCCCCACCAGATCGTACGAGCGTCCCAATAGTTACTGAGTAATACCTTAGTGTGTGATAAGCCTTTCTGCATTAAGCTGTTAATTAATAGTAAATATAGAGTTTTTGAGAATTTATACACTATTGCACTACACATAATATTGCGATATTTTATCGATCGATTGATTTCTTATACCTCTACCATTAATTAACATCTGAACATGCAACCAAATACTTGCACTAAGGATTTCTTACAAACCGATGCAACGCTGACATCCGTCTAGACATCGTGGCATTAGAGCTGTGTCTTACCGAGCAGTATTTTCTGTCAGATTTAGTGCAGCCAGGCATTTAAGCAGCTTCACCGTATCAGGAATGGACGGACTGTACTGTAAGGATAGAGCACACAGACAGCATTGCAGCACCCAGGAGCAGCAGCAGGAGCAGTCCTTCTTTTCTAAGTGGGCCATGTTTCTGAATTGCTTGTGCTACGTATGTTGCTACAGTTGCTTGTGGATTTACATTACATTACATTTACGGTATTTAGCAGACGCTCTTCTCCAGAGGGGTGCTTCACTGTTTACTCAAGAAGAACCTCAGCTACTTTAAATAGACTAAAATTAAAGCTCCTCTAATCTTAGACTCTACTAAACACAAGTCAATATGGAGACCATAGTACTCTTCTCTTCGCCTGAGTACTCTCGGGAGAGGAGGGTCTTCAGTCTGGGTTTGAAGACAGCGAGCATTGGACTCTGCTGTTCGGACACCCAGGGGAAGTTCGTTCCACCACTTTGGTGCAGGACAGTAAAAAGTCTGGACGCTCGTCTTCCGTGGATCTTAAAGGCTGGCGGGTCGAGCCGAGCCGTACTTGACGCTGGAAGGGCTCTTGGTGCAGATCAGGGTTTTGACCATTGGATGGTCTCTTGAACTCTTGAAATTGTGGCAAATTGGACAAGGACTGGAACTTCTAAATAAAAAAATAGGACAGTTACCCAGGTTAGCTTCATGTGTTGGGGCCGAACCGGGACTCATGCATACCATTGCACGTAATGCGAAATCATCCAACCTGAAATAGAGGCTTTGATCAGTTCTTCCACTTTCACCTGAGTTTACCTGTATACCTAATTGTATATTCTGCTAAGTAAGCTGCCTAAGCTCAGCCGAAGTGGTAGGCCATCTCCTCGGTACTCTGAAAAGTGCTGAGTCAGCAGATCCCTCACCCTCGTGGTTCCGGCAGACGTGCAGCTAGTGGTGCAATGACGTGCAAACTGTAACTTCACTGAACACCTTCCTTATACCCTAGCCCGCAATTGAGCTCTGGACCCAGTTGGTGAAACCGGGCCCAGATGCTACCTGACAGTGAAATCAGAGCCAGCCAGCGCTTGGCCTGCCGTGGGCCGGCACTGAATCGAGGCCTTTTGCGGCGTGCGGAGAAACCGCGGCCTCTGTCTCTCCCGTTGATTAAGCTTGTTAAAGGCATCATTTAAAACTACCCTGCCAGGCCAGAGGGAGGCAAAGGCCATTCAGGTTCCTCTAATTTAGCCTCTGTATCCAAATTACTACTTGAACACGCAGCTTGCGTTTGGCTTTGCTCGCCAAACATCTGCACGGGACCAGTGCTTCTGTGTTTCTTTACAGCAGCATCGTCAAGGATAAATGAGGGACTGCGGAATTGACCCTTAGAAGTCACGGCGATTACTGGCAGCATGGTGGAACTTCAGACGCACTGTTTCTTAAGCGAAGCTCATTGAAAGAATCAAAGAAGGTCTTTAAAAGGGGATTCTAGGCTTTCCGGTGGTACTGTACTGGGGTTGGTTAGCAGAAGAGTAGAGATTGTATGATCTGGATTTGATGAAAACGTTGTGGGCGCGGTCTCGTCTTGTGGAATAAAAGAAATCATGCCATGCGTTTTTTGCCATTTTTTAAAGCTGCCAAAAAATGAAAAACTGTGTTTATCTGGGTATCGTTGAATAATGAGAGTTCGGTACATGGAGGTGAGAAACTGTGAACCTCGAACACTCAAACACTGCTGTTAAACACCTCCCCTAAAAGAACATCCAGCAGAACCAGAACCGAGCTGGAAAACGGGCCAATTCCAAAAACCCAAAACTGTTACATCACAGTCTTGACTCATTCAATTCTCTGTTGAGCTGTGGAACAGTGGAATGATGGACGGTGGTGCTCCATCCCATACTTTTGGGATGAGTTGGGGAATTGGAGATGATGAGGTGGGGTGCAGATCATCCAACATCCTGACCTCATAAAAAAAGCTCTTGTTGCTGAATGCAATCAAATCCTCAAGCAATGCCTCCTCCAAAATTCCCCCAAAATCTAGTAGAAAACTCTTTTCAATACCCTTGATTTCAGAAGAAACAGCGAACAAGCAGGTGTCCCAATACAATTTAGTCCATATAGCATATAGCAGTGAAACAACGACCATGATGTGTTTAGGGTTGACGAGGCCTTGTCAAGTACAGAATTTCCATATTAGCATAAGGGCAAAGGGCAGCTATAGGGTCACTACAAATGACTAATCAAAGTGGAATGGACTGAAGGTAGTGAGATTTTAATGAAAGCTATATTCTAATGGACGTGTACTGCATGTATGTATGTAGCAGATCGCCAAATGCTAAATACGCTATAGACTGATTTACCGGAGAATTCTAACCCTTCCTCTCTAGAGAGTCGCCCAGGTGCTCGTTTAGTCTCTCGTCACTTCAAGACTTGTCCACTGCTGCGTTCTCTCTTCACTGGCTTCCTGTAGCTGCTGCCCGCATCAGATTCAACACCCTGACTCTGGTCTACAAAGCCAAGACTGGACCAGCCAGCCCCTCCATATCTGATGGCAATGGTCAAAAGCCGATCTGCACCAAGAGCCCTTCCAGCTTCAAGTACGACTCGGCTCGACCCGCCATCCTTTAAGATCCACAGAAGACGAGCGTCCAGACTTTTTACTGTCCTGCACCAAAGTGGTGGAACGAACTTCCCCTGGGTGTCTGAACAGCAGAGTCCAACGCTCACTGTCTTCAAACCCAGACTGAAGACCTTCCTCTCCCGAGAGTACTCAGGTGAAGAGAAGAGTATTATGGTCTCCATATTGACTTGTGTTTAGTAGAGTCTAAGATTAGATGTATCTTTGAATTATTAGTCTATTTAAACTAGCTGAGGTTCTTCTTGGGTAAATTACAAAGCACTTTTGTAAGTCGCTCTGGATAAGAGCGTCTGCTAAATGCCTTAAATGTAAATGTAATATAAATTATTTAGCTACCGGAGCTCCTCCTGGTGTTCGGTTTGCTGTAGATTTACTGTGATTGTTTAGTTTTTTCTTCTTCTGCAGTTTATCACTGTATTAAGCCATGTTTAGATTTGATGTGGCAGCTGGGTAGAGGAGGTCAGGGCTAGCTAAACTGCTGTAATGCTTCTGCAGAAGCTGCGGCCGCTGTTAACGTACAGTGTAACACTGACACTAAATGAGAATCACAGGAGTGGGCTTATCTTCTGTAAAACACATTGTTATTTCATAGCTCGGGGCAGCGACTTGAACACTTTGCGTTTCCTTGATGTTTTTATTTTTGTTGATTTATTTATTTATTTGCTTGCTTGCTTACTTATTGTAACGTGAGAGAAAAGCAGGCAGCGCTCCGAAAAATGCCTCTCTTACACACGCTGCTCGCGTGAACTCTTGCACATTTGGACCTCCGAGATCCCTCGAGCTTTCGGGAACAATTAGGAGCTGTTTACGCGCATTCTGGGTCGGCTTGGTTTCTCTTTTTTTTATTATTATTCTTTTTTATATAAATGTCATATCCTCTGTTTTTCTCCTTCCTTAGTGTGCTTTTGTTTCCCTTAAATTGATGAAGGTGGTTTTCTTCTTCCCGAACGACAAAGCAATTACAGAGTCTGAGCCGTAAGTAATTTCCAGTAGCTTCCCAGCTATAACGAGGAAAAAAAAAACTCACAACGAACATGAGCCGGGATTATAAATAGCCCCAGCGAATTCTGCTGCTCCTTGGCATTAACGTAAAGGTTTTAGATGCGAGCATTAGCGGCGACACTCGTGATCGCGCTCGCTGCAGGGGTCTCGGGGGTTGGTGAAAAACGCGAAATCAATCATGTATTTTTAAAACCACTCATTCCGGAGCCCAACATTCGTCAAATGCCCCTAATGGATAGAGAAAGCAATTCTAATATGCCCGAGAGCGGCAGAGAGAAGGACGGGAAAAATGTAGCATATCAATAATCATAGCGTTTATTAAGTTGTTCTGATATGAGCGCCGGCTCGGTCGTTCATCTTAACAGTAGATACATGTCGGCGCGGACAGCGCGCATACATTCCCATCAGCCACATCACGCAAGTGACAGCCGTGCTTGATGGAAAAACATCAAACGGCAATTTGTGTTGATGACAAACAAAAGCAGGAGAGAAAACGATGAGGCAAGGGCATGGGGAAGGTGGCATGTGAGCCGGGCGACTGTGCCATGCCGGTGCAGCCGCTGTGTTCCAGCAAGGACACGGAGCAGGTAGGAATGATAGTTGGCTTAATAGGATGTGGTATTCATCTAGCTGATCATAAATTTAGGAAAATCAGTCATATTGTGCCAGTCTGTGTAAATCAACTAATACCAGTTTGATTCTTTGGGGTTTTATGTGTCGCACAGCTACATTGTTTAAGCAAGATTCAGTCAGGTCCATAAATATTTGGACAGTGGCCCATTTTTTGTTTGGGAAGTGGGGGGGGGGGGGGGTTACAAGCTTCACAAGAAATTTGATGGGGCTCCAAGTGGTCCAGTGAACTAAAGGACTGCCACTATGATCCAACGTTGCTAGACGTTGCTTGCCATCAGCAGCCGGAGTCAGAGGGAGCACAACTGGCCTTGCTCTCTCAGGGGTGGGATGAGGGCACCTCCTCCCTACATCACTATCATCATAGTGTGATGCTGGTCAGCACAGGCATCTGTTAGCTGTTGTATCAGAGCTGGGGAGCTGGACTTACCTCTGAAAGCACTGGCTGCCTAGCGATGCTGCATCAGTAGCAGTTGAGAAAAGAGGCGGTGGGTGACCTCACATGAAGCTGGCTACCCAGATTGGGTAGAAAATGGGGTAAAAACAGAATTAAAAAATATAATATTTGACAAATGGCTGATAAGCAGATTCCCTGCCAGGTGTGGCTTGTTCCCTCATGCAGGAATCAACAGCACAGCATCTCAAAAAGTGAAGAATTGGAATTTTAGAGTGAACAAGTCCTACCCTTGACTTTGCTGGAAGTCTACAGTGATCTGACGTCCCAGAAAATGTACATGACCCACAATAGTTTTGTATAAAGGATGCTTACCTGTGCACAGGTGACTGATTCACCTGTGGTTCAGTCATTCTTACTTCTGAGCTCCACCCGTAAATAAGCATACCACACAGCGAACAACCCCAAAACACCAGCGCTGACCACAGTGAACGCTCCACTGAGAACAAGCTGCCACCGAAACCTGGGGTCCTTAATAAAATATCTTGCAGCATTTGTCACCAGAGGAAATAATCTAGAGGGCCGACATGCAGACCTTCAAATGAGTTTGCTCGGCACTTTGCTGGATTTTCCTTTTTTTTTTTTTTTTGCCACCTCTGTGCCAAAGTCAGACACAATATTGTGCAAGCTAGGAGATGGAAACGCTTTCCTGTGCTCGTGTAGGAAATTTTCAAAGCGGGAGCTGACAGGCAAAACACAGACTACTGTTTCTGCAGAGGGAAGTGCTTAAGAAAATGAGAGAGCGTGCGAGAGAGAGAGAGAAAGAAAGAAAAAAAAGAGAGAGAGAGATTTCCCCGCTGCAATGCACACATGACAAGTCATTATCTGGCATCATCCAGAAGAACAGGGAGGAGGAGGAAGTTAAATGAAAAGAAAGATGATGAAGAGGAAGGAGAGCGAGAGAGCGAGAGTGAGAAAGAATGAGAGAGAGAGAGAGAGAGGAAAGGAAGAAAGGAGAGCAGTCGTCGACTCCTGCTGAGAATGACACGCAGGATTAAAAAGCCTTCATCGTGGGGAGCAGAGGAAGACAACATCACAAACAGCAGCAGCCAGCCATCGCTGCCGATTTACATCCATTTAAAAACAACAGCAGCGGTAATGATAAAGCTGATAAGCGCCGGCTGAAAGGAGCAGAGGAGAGAGAGAGAGGGTGGTACAGAGCAAGACAGGCCGGTTAGCATGTGTGTAAATGTGTCTGTGGATGGATCCTAAAATAGGGTAAACACTGACCTCACACTTCAAGATATTTGACTCATAGAGACTCATAGAGCTCTCCGTTTTGCTCTGGAGGGTTGAGGTGTTTTCTCCATCATCATTAAAGTTAGTGCAAGAATCCATCATTTATTCATTCTCCTGGTTTAGTTTTGTTACATAACCAGAACAACAAACGGAATTCCTCAAACCCCACTGATGCAGTTATTTATTTGATTTATTTGTAATACATATATTTGTAATATTTTCCCCCTTTTCCGGCCAATTAACCCACCGCCTGTGCTGGCCAACTTCGCTTTTAGACTGCCGAGAGGAGAGAGCGCCATCTACCCACCCCGAGAGAGCACAGCCAGTTGTGCTCCCTCAGACTCCGGCTGCTGATGGCAAAGCAGCATGGGTCGGGATTCAAACTTGCAACCCCAGGCTATAGTGGACATTTACTAATAAACTCATTTACATTAAATTAGAGCTGGACAATACGACAATATTTTATCATATCGTGATCAATTTTGTTATTGTGATAACAGTAAGCTTTTCTAATCATATGGAAGAGACTGTTAGTGCTTAATAAACACTGATCAGCTGCTGGTTTCATTACTAACAGTGTAATTAGACTGAAGGGTTAATTAGATGACGAGCAGCAGATGTTGAGTAGAAACTAAGTTACTGCTCTGGTAACTAGCTAGCATAAACAAAGCCTATGCTAATGGAACTGAGGCCTTTGTTGGTTTGTTGGTTTAATTGATGCCTGTTGTAATCTGTATTTTGAATAAGCTATACTGTGTGTCCCAGTATGCATGTGTCCCAGTATATAGGGTCTATTGACGCTCCTGTGCAGGATGCAGAATTGAAGCTTTGTTACTTTGTGCAACTGTAACCTGAAGCAAACAAGTTGTTAGAGCTGCCCCTGCCAACTGTAAATGCTGTTATTAGGAAAGGAAAGGGTCTGGGAGCAACAACAGCTCACATATGCTAGGCTTTACTACAAGCTTACTGAACAGGACTGCTCCAGGGAGTACTCCAATGGAAACCAGTAGGTTCTACTGGTGTGGCATACCTTGCCTAGCCTACAAAGAGCCCTTATCTCAATACCTATGGGATGAATTTGAACATGCACTGCAAGCCAAGTCTCAGCCCCCACATCAGTGGCCAAGTTCATTAATGCTCTTGTGGCTGCAAATTCCCACAGCCATGTTCCAACAATTGGTGGAAAGGGTATGCGGAAGAGCGTAGGCTGTTCCTACAACGAAAGAAGAAAGTCCTCCACGTTAATGAGATGTTTATTAATCACTCATGGTGTCCACCATTCTTATCAAAAGAGAAACAGCAGCGTTTTCTGGGATTTGCAATGCTTTAATAGCAGATTTGCTTACAAGTGAGCATTTACACAAATCAAAATAAAAAATGAGGCATCTGCCTAGCAGAACTGAAGGCCTGCATAGGTTTCCTCACCTGCCAGAAGGCCTCCCAGTTGGACACACATAGGAACAGACACACACGGAAGGCCTCCATGTTTTGTTTAGCGAAAGGTTAAATAACCTATGTCGTCCCACCCATACTCCTGTGACACCTCAGTAAAGCAGTGCCTCTGATGGATCTCCATTAGCCCGAGTGGGACCTCTGCGTTGCTGTAATTAACTCCCACAGCCTTGGCAGCCAGTCTGTGGGCTCAGGGCCAGATTAGATCCAACCTCTGACCCCACTGCCAATCAAAATGAAGATGTGAGGTAGTGGGGGAAAAAGGCCCCTACGGACCAGCCCTGGAGCTTCTATCTCCTACACATACATACACAGGTTAATCGGTGTGGAGCGCCAGGGCGGGAGTGTTAGCTAGGTCCAAGCGAAATCCCAAGCCCCTGCTTTAATTCTAAAGTGCATTAGGATGAATGCATTGCATTTCATTTCTGAGCAGCAAAAACAGTTCGTTTTGTTAGTGAAGCTAGAGGACGGAGGAGCTCTTCCAGACATAAAGTAAATACCTCTAGGCAAATGTCCAGAGGGGATCGTCTGCTTTAGTTCTGCTCTGCCATTTATACTCTAAGATGTACTTATGAATTAGACTCACAGGGAAGTGTTTTATTCTACAGTTCAAATAAGCCAGCTAATCATTTCTCAGTTTAGGAGGACAGTGGGATCCATTGTTATAAGAGCAGAGCTGTGAACAATTCTGGTCTTTAAAAACTTTTTTTTTTTAACTTTTCTATAGAACAAATTTAAAAAGAAATTAAGATATTGGAGAATGAGGGCCATGGTTATTTTATTCCACAACCAAGATTCCCTTGCTTCCATAGAATTCCTTGCTACAAATGGACAATATGATATGTCAGTATCTCTCTGGGACTTGATATCGTCTGGAAAGCAAGCTTATGTTATCAATGCCCTGTTAACTAGCTAGCATAAACAAAGCCTATGCTAATGGAACTGAGGCCTTTGTTGGTTTGTTGGTTTAATTGATGCCTGTTGTAATCTGTATTTTGAATAAGCTATACTGTGCGTCCCAGTATGCATGTGTCCCAGTATATAGGGTCTATTGACGCCCCTGTGCAGGATGCAGCATTGAAGCATTTGTTACTTTGTGCAACTCTAACCTGAAGCAAACAAGTTGTTAGAGCTGCCCCTGCCAACTGTAAATGCTGTTATTAGGACAGTTCAAATAAGCCAGCTAATCATTTCAAGTGTAAAAGTCAAAAAGCTCCCATAAATGCGTGTAGTGAACCCCTGCCGAACACATATCCACACCCTTACAAATAAAAATGACTCCACGGACTATGGGGCGCTTTTAACAGTGGCAACCCTTGACCTACTAGAGCGTGGCCTTCAGTTCATCCTGCTTTAGTTGAAATAACAGCCTCTACTGTCCAGGAATAAGGCTTTGTACTAGATTTTGGAGGAGCATTGCTGTGAGGAGTGTTAGTGAGGTCATTATGTTGGATGATCATCACCTCAATTCCCCAACTCATCCCAAAAATATTGGATCATATTTACTGCTCCAGAGAGTCCTTCTCTATTGGCAGTACTTCTCTACAGGGACTAGACAAGCTGTGTAGCAGAATGCTTTGATTCGAAGAAGTGTCCACAAACATTTGGACATATAGTGTTCTCATTTGCAAAAGTATAATTTTGGTAACTTTGATTAAACAGACTTTTGAAGCCGGTAAAACCTATTGCAGTGGTTCATCTGACTTATATTAACTGATTTATAACAGATAATAATCAACAATTGACCTTGTTATTTTGAAATTGTGGAGTTACTCAATAAGGATTTCCGGCACAGAGTTGCTGCCACTGTTTTCCATCTCTAACTATGGCTCCTATTGTTCCCACAGTTAGTGACATTTGTGGGGATCATAGACGGCATAGAGTGGTCTTTTTTTACTCACAGAATCCCACCCTCTACCCTACCCATTGTTCATTAACCCAATGGTTGGTTGATTACTCTGTCACTATTTATGTATTCCTTTGTAACCTAAATATGCTGGTAATTATCTGACAGACTAGAACTTCAGGAGCTGCAGTGTATCCACTAGGGCTTTTTTTTTACACATGTCCCGAATACTCGAATTCCTGGGTTAGTGGGAAAACGTTCTTAGAAAGCACTAGAAGAAGAAGGTCCTGATTGGATTATTTTCTCTTGAGCGTGCCAGTATTTTAACCCTTTTGTTTCCAACCAAAACTACAAAACTTGCAGGGTTTAAAAACGGTAGGCATGATGGAATAAAACGGAAGTGGAAATGACAGTAAAAAAAAAAATATATATATATATTTTTTTTTTATAGACCTTTTTAATTAGTTCAATTACATTTACGGCATTTAGCTGACGCTCTTATCCAGAGCGACTTACAGGGTTACTCGTATTACAGAGGAGGGCCAATGTAGTGTTAGGAGTCTTGCCCAAGGACTCTTATTGGTGTAGCGCAGCACCTACAGTCACCCAGCCCAGGAATCGAACCCCTGTCTCCCACACAGTGTGGTAGCTCACTGGCAGGTAGTGGTGCTATCTGTTGCGCCACACCAACCACACCAATTAAATTGTCCTTCTTTAAAGGCCCAGGTTCTACACCACTAATACCTAAAATGCTTACTTGAATGCAAATAAAATGTACATCTACACGTTCCACTGGCCTCTTTCGCTGGCTTCGATCTGAAGAAACTGGTTATAGTTATAGTTTTAGTGCCTCATTCTTGTGTTTTATATTAGTTCCTCACTGCTGCCATGGCATCTTCTATGGCATCACTCAAAAAATCATTTGTAGCACCATTACTTTTACCAGTGTACAACTCTATGATAGTTTGCCTGCTAGTTTTGCAGAGAGTGTCTTTTATTAGAAACACTACACTACAGGTAGACCCAGTATGAGGTACAACATCACAGAATGTGTAGCACAAAAAGCATCATAACAGAAATGTACATGTAGGATAGATCTGAATTTAATGCAGCTATAGGGTGGTAAAACTACTGCATTGAAAAATCTAAGACCAGGACAAGAATTCCCATAAATATTGCAGTAAAAACTGTCAAACTATGTTAGTAAAAAACTGTAAAGTGTTAAATACTGTAAATACATGTATCAGCCAAAACACTTTTTTCTGTCCTGGCATTGAAGTGATGGATGGAACTTCCCCTGGGTGTCCGAACGGCAGAGTCGCTCGCAGTCTTGAAATGCAGATTGAAGACCTTCCTCTTCTGAGAGTATATAGAGTGTAGAGTATGTGGAGTATTGTGTTGAATGACTTCTGTTTTAGTAGTATTTAAGATTAGAGGGGATTTTGGAACTAGCTGAGGGTTTTTTTCTGAGTAACAATGAAGCACTTTTGTAAGTTGCTCTGGGGAAGAGCGTCTGCTAAATGCTTTTAATGTATATTTTACATTTATTTTCTGGAACAAATACATTAATACGTTATCATGTTAATTCCTTTGCGTTTATAACTGAAATATTCTGTAATCTTTAAATAACATTTTTGCATTTATTTATTTTTTGTGGTTTAATCATTTCTCGCATGTTAATGTTTCTCCACACGTATAGTGAACTGTCAGCTGTGCTGCTTCAGTAATATACAGTGGGTCTCGGTGCGTAACATTCTCAAGTATTCTGACTCCATTGCCTTTGGCTCCAGACACCATCTATTTGCATACTGGGTGTATCTGGGTGTGTCTATCACCCCTTCACTCACCACCAGTGTGTAGTCATCCCCCACAGGCTACACTCTTAGATATACACTTGTGCTTTTATTTATGCATAGTAGTTGTCTGCCTGGCCTAGAGCAAGTTACCATATCCTGTACTGCTGAGTGTGACCCCATACTGGTTGTGTACTGCGGTGGTCACTCTTGCGTTACCATTGAATTATACTGTCAGTTTTGTTGGCAGGCATTAATGGTTGTCAGTTAAGGAAGGACAGAAAGAAAAAGACTAGCAAATTAGGTCGCTAGCTCAACGGGTCACTAAGAATCTTTAGGTTGGTGAGATTATTTTTTTAAATCTAATTTTTCACTGTACCGGACTGTAAACAAGTCAAAAGTGCGTTTTACGTGAGATTCTGGCAACCACAGCTGCCCATATTTTACTGTAAGTGTTTTTATTACTGTGTAGGAGCCCCAACCCCCTTGGTTTCATGGTCCATGTCCAATCTGGCAGAGTTTGGGGGAACATTGTGTAACTTGTTGTGAGGACTTTGTGTAACGTCCTTTTTGACTTTTGACTCTGTTTGTGTTTGCTGTAGGTCAGTTGGCAGCAGGGACCTGTGAAATCGTCACGTTGGACAGAGACAGCAGCCAGCCACGGAGGACCATCGCCCGGCAGACTGCCCGCTGTGCCTGTAAGAAAGGCCAAATCGCCGGAACAACGAGAGCCAGGCCGGCTTGTGTGGACGGTAAGAGGAGGCTTTTGTGAAAATGCAATGTGTCAAAAGCAGACCATCCGTGATGCCTTTCTGGAATGTAGAAAATAAAAAAATTAAAAACATGTACAGAATAATTTGCATATAAAATAGTGTTAGAATAGCAGTGACAAAAAATTTAAAGTATAATAGCACATTTTTTTCCATCACTGTCAGGTGAAGTGAAAAATATTGATTATCATTTATCTTTGATTAGCTCCTGTCGAGGGGTGGATCTACATATTTTAGGCAGCAAGTGAACCCTAGTCAGTTCTTGAAGGTGATGTTGGTGTTAAAAGCATGAAAAATGGACAAGTGTAAGAATCTGAGACACTTTGACAAGAAGAACCAAACTGTGAGGTTCTAGACGAAATCTGTTCTAAAGTCAGATCTAAATCTGTTGGTTTTCTGGCAAGGACCAGACTTTGAGCACAGTCCACACATTTGAGGCCTGGACTTTGGGAAGGTTCTATTTAACCTGCTTCCTCCATTCCCTAATGACTGGGGTCATTGTCATGTTGCAACACCCATTTGGGTCCACATTTCAGTTCGTCTAGTTGATGTTTACACTGTTTATTCTGTGAACTTCCTTTACTATATAGTTATATTAGTCTCAGTGCAGAAATTTCTTTTTCTTTAAAAAATATTTTTTGCAGAAACTGATGGTTACACTAACTTGTGTACTAAAAGCCAACCATATGTGATATATAGAAAACCCCCAAAACAAACTCACTGTATAATTTATTTAAATATAATACATAATATTGATATCATATTTAATTAATATATTTATTTTCATTTATATCATATATTTATTTTTTATAAACGATTATGTTACATTAACTTGAAATTAACTTCTTGAGAAAATGCCAAATATGTAAAATGTGATATATAGAAAAAACAACCAAAATGTGTATAAAATTATAAATTTAAAATTGCAAAATTAAAGAAAATCGTTGTTTTTGCATAAAGAATTTATTTAAGTTAGATTAACTTGAATTGAGCTTTTTTGTAAAAATGCAATGTAAAAACTGTAATGTAAAAAAAATATTTTTATATTTGATTATTTTTTGGCATAAACGATTGTTACATTTGCGTCACTTTCTTCTGAAATACATGGGTTTGTTTGGACAGCAGCACTAGTACTGGTACTCAGCTCAGAGGAACTCAAAGCTAGAATGTGTCCCTTTTCGATTATCTCTGATTATTATTAAACTTATTTCTATTAAACAAATAATTGTCAAATCTCCACCTCCCCTCCTTTTGCAAAGTATTGAGTGACGAATGTGCTACTGGACTGTCGAAATACGAGGCTGTGTATGGGCTGAAGCTATGCTGCTAGTGTAGGCCGTGTGAGGAACGGCACGCCTGTGTCCTGCTGGGACTCTAAACGAGTGGGCGAGTCCAGCGAGCGTGGAAAAGAAACAGCGTGCTATTAGGACCACAAACCCCCTTTATTCCTCTCTCGTGCTCACTGGCATAGCTGAGCTTTAGTATTGGTGTCACAGCACGTCTGGGCACTGGCACGCTCGTACGCTCCCTCCCGCGGCAGCCATCGCCGCTATGGCCCAGAAATAAGCCTGCGGAAGCGGGACGCAGCCCACTGGAGGGGAAGGAAAGGAAAAGAAAGCGAGGGAGAGCGAAAGAGAGAGGGAAAGAAAAGAAACAAATGAGATTTCAATCAGTTTAATCTGCCGGAGTCCTCAAGGTCCTGGCACAGTTGTGTTATCACCACGCTCGGCATGACACACTCCTTGTCCTTCATTCGGCGCTCTCCATTCCGGGAGGTCAATTCTTAAGTAGGATAATCCACAGGGCCAAAAGCTTTGGTGCTGTAATACTTGTGCTGTATATATATATATATATATATATATATATATATATATGTGTGTGTGTGTGTGTGTGTGTGTGTGTGTGTGTTAAAGATTACATGGTTCAGGAAGGATTGGTCTATATATGAAAAGGTCAAGAGCATCCACAGCAAAGCAGAAGGTGTGTAGGTTGGGTGGGCGGAGTGTTGGGGGGGGGGCACTTTTGTATTCCTTGCAGGTATCTAAGAGATCAGCTTGATTTAAGGGCCGAATCTCGGCATCTTGGATGCCCATTTAAAAACATGAGGAGATAAAGCTTACACAGCTGCCTCCTTGTATTCGTCCCACTGTATTCCAGCGTCAGCAAATCCACGGGAAAAAGAAATAAATAAATAAATACATAAAAATAAAAGAATATACGTAAGAAAGGAGAAGTAGTGGCGTCCCTCCACATTTCCAATTACATTCCAGGCCATTCCGGTGGACTCAATGGCTTAATCCACTGGAGGGACATAGCAGGCATTGTTGGCTCTCGTGTTGCATAAATACGGCCCCCCCCCACCACCACCACCACCCCTTATCAGTAATTTCATGCTCCCTGGTCCTTCTTCATCTGTAACAATGTGTCAGACTGCTGATATTGATTTCTATTAAGAGGCGAGAGAACACAGAGTGGAGGGCTGCTTTTCCCCCTGTCATCTTAAGCGAGGGAGCTACTAGACTGATTAGGAGGGCCTGGGCAGGATGAAATGATATCTCAGCAGGAGGCACTCATACACACTTGTATACACACACATACACACATACACACACAGCACAGTGTGTTTGTTGATGCAATGGTTACCATTGACACTGATCAAAGCCCAGGTAATAGGGGCGATTGTGGAAGGTGTGCAGGACTCTTAGAATGAGGAGGAATGAAACCCAGGGCTTCTCTACAGTATTAAGGGGCATTCTGGAGCTTTGTTGTTTGTATAGAAGAAAGAAAAGAAAGAAAATACATCTCAAAAACAATTGCTGTGAGTTTGAGCAATGCTAAACTATGACATCACAATAAATTGAGGGCTTTTCATGGTTTATGTATTGTGATATTTTTTATTGTATTTTTATTTTTTGGTTGTGATCCAGTTGAAACTGACAAAATACTGTGATTGGTTAATTCCCAAATTTCAGTTTCTTCCTGTCTTTGGTGGTTAATTGGAAGCATATGAGCATATGGTCTTCAGTTCTACCAGTGAAGTCCTAATCAATGGATGAGCTTGTTTTGCTGTATCTCCCTAAATATCACTGAGAAACAAATATAATATAAAAATAAATCAATATAAATAAAAAAAGAAAAGCTTATTCATCCAAATCCAGAAAAAAATCAAGTTAAATATTACATTTGTGCACCCTTTTCTTAATTTGATCTTTTTTGTTTGTTTATTTGTTTTGTACCAGTGTTTTCTCACTACAGTACCCAGCATGCATTTCATACAAGTATTGGGAGCCCCCACAATCATAAAAATGTGGCCAAAAATGAATAAATAAAATAAAATAACATTCAAACAGCCCACCCTTAAATATGCTATTGATATGCTATGATATGACTGATCAATGTGAACATTATTATATATATATATATATATATATATATATATATATATATATATATATATATATATATATATACTGAGATCCAGCAGTAGAGCAGAGATGTGCATCTCTCACCCTCTCTATAGATTTTACATTTGCTTGACCATTATTATCGCTGTCAGTGTCATTTGGTCCACTGGCATTACGTCCCCACGCTTGGCCCTGTGAGCCTTCTCCATGCCCGTAATTGATTAAAGAAAAAATAAAAAGGCAGGAATTCGAGCATTGTTCCAGCCTTCCACATGGGCCATTTGCCATTTTTCATGCCACAGACTTTTTTTTATGCATCATCAGACTACTTAGAAAATCTACATCTGTCTAATCTATATATCTATATGTACAGAACAACATACAGTGCTGAGCATTTGTGAGGCATTTGTTGACGGGATTCTTTTAAAATGATGTATGGAGTGTGGATGTCTAATGGGAGGATATCTGAGAGGAGCAACATGAATCAGAATCTTTTATTCACCAATGAAAAGGAATTTCTGCTGGTGCTGATGTCAACATATATTACACATACAACGCAGTGCACACCTTTACCAGAAACATAAAGGGAGTGAGAAAAGGGTGAATTCCCACGCTTTCCTCCGCTCGGGTGTACATATCAACGAGGCGGGACATTTGACAGGCAGGAGTTAATAGCAAACTATAGTATTTATGAAAGTAGCAGCTGTGACTGTAACATTACAGGTAATACAACTCCAATTTGCATATACTTTAATATTTAACATTAAGCAGTGCCGGGCTGCGCGGGAAGAATCAGATGAATTTAATAAAGCAGATGGGTTTATTAACTGCACTCAGATTCAATCATGATGTTACAGCTATGTTAATGATGTGATGAGGATGTCGGAAATCTATGTTACGTAAATAAACGGGATTATCTGATTATCTACTTCAATACTAACTAGTAATTAAATAAGAGCAGGTGTGTGTGTGTATATATATATATATATATATATATATATATATAGAGAGAGAGAGAGAGAGAGTGAGTGAGTGAGAGAGAGCGAGAGAGAGATGGCTGATTATATATACAATCAGCCATAACATTAATACCATCTGCATAATATTGAGTAGGTCCCTCTTGTGCCGCCACCACAGATCTGACCATTCGAGGTATGGATTCCACAAGACCTCTGAAGGCGTCCTGCACCAAGACTAACTAACGTTAGCAGCAGATCCTTTAATAAGTCCTGAAAGGTGTGAGGTAGGAAGAGACTGTTTGAGCATTAGCAAGCCTTGGACACCCAGGACCCGGTCACTGGTTCACAGGTTGTCCTTCTTGCAGCACTTTTGGTAGGTACTGACCACTGCATACTGGGAACACCCCACAAGACCTGCTCCTGATGTTTTGGATATGTTCTGATGACCCAGTTCTCCACTATCTGTGGTGCTAATGATATGGCTGATCAATGTGAACATTATATATATATATATACAGAGATCCAGCAGTAGAGCAGAGATGTGCATCTCTCACCCTCTCTATAGCTTTTACATTTGCTTGACCATTATTATCGCTGTCAGTGTCATTTGGTCCACTGGCATTACGTCCCCACGCTTGGCCCTGTGAGCCTTCTCCATGCCCGTAATTGATTAAAGAAAAAATAAAAAGGCAGAAATTCGTGCATTGTTCCAGCCTTCCACACGGGCCATTTGCCATTTTTCATGCTACAGATATGACAGCGGCACAATAGCATTATCAGATAGATCTGCACAGTACCAGGATCTCAGCTACACAGTCAGCGTCATCATTAATCATACCCAATAAGCCCATGTTCCATAAAGAATCTGTAGAAAGCGCTTTCGTCCAGAAGAGGTGCTGGGTTGAACTGCTGGAAATCCCACCTACTCTCCTAAAAGTGATGCCATAAAAGAAACACCTCTGGTTCTATAAAGTAATGGTTTATAAACCAGTCCTATAAACCACACCTCTAACTTTTACAGTGGGACAATTATACAATGATTATTATTTTTATTTATTTATTTATTTATTATATTATAATTTTTTTAATTTAATGTAATTGTAATGTAATGTATTTCATGTTTGAAATTAATTGAAATTAAAAATAACATTGAACTGGCAAAATGACACAAGTTAGAAAACATAATTAATATAATATTTAGGTTAATGTGAAATAAATACAATGTTTAATATACTAATTCATAATACATAAATATATAACTAATATTCATAAATTATTTTAGTTGTAGGATGTAGCATTAGATTATTTTATTTAAATATTATGTTTAATCTTCACCTTAGGCAGAACTAACTAACTAGTGACTAGTAACTAGAGGTGCTGTGCTGAACTGTTGCATGGAGCTAGAAAAAAATAAATATATATTATTTTAGTTGTAGCATGTAGCATTAGATTATTTTATTTAAATTTCAATTTAACAGTGTCTAGTCTCAGGGCTTCTTTAATACTCTCTGTCCAGTGATTGCATTAAAAAGTTGCATAGTAACTAAACACGTCTCCATGTTAATCCCACCTACTCTCTTAAAAGGGATGCCAACTTTTTACAGTGGGGCAAATATTATATATATATATAAATACATTATTTTAGTTGTAACATTTTATTATTAAATATTAATAATACATAATAATAAAACATAATATTTATTAAATATTAGTCTGGATTTAACAGTGTCTAGTGTCAGGGCATTAAAGAGCTGCATTTAAGAGCTCTGTAACTAGAGGTGCTGTGCTGAACTGTTGCATGGAGCTAGGAACTGCTGGAAATCCCACCTACTCTCTTAAAAGTTGTGCCATAGAGGAACCACCTCTGGTTCTATAAAGTTATGGTTCATAATCCAGTTCTCTGAGCCTTCCAGACAACCAAGAACACTTATAACTTTTTACAGTGGGACTGAAAATGCTGGATTGGTCTCAAGGACAGAAGCTTTCTATTGATAGATGTTAAGAGACCAGTGTGTTCGTATGAAAAGCCTTTTTATAGTTATATAAAAATAGTTATATAATGAAAAGAATGTTTTTTTAGAAGGATTTCTTTTACAAGACTCACGAAGGAGCCGGACCAGCTCGTGATGTCGTCCTAAGTGCAGTATTTGTTTATACTTCTTTTGGTGGTCTGTTTAATTTACATATTGTTAAAATGAAATGGTGATGATCTGCTTTGCTGCACTACTGTCTGTGTGGTTTGCGATTAGCTCAATGAAGAGGTCAGTGATCACTCGGCCTGTTTTAGGTGCCAACTCATCACCTAGTCTGGTGATGTGCTGCTCGTCTCAGAAAACGGACTAAAAGTACATGAGGAAAAAGATATTCTCTCGAAGCGAAATCTTAAACAGACTTTGTTCAGAGGTCAGAGGTTAATTCTCTGCATCAGGGGGTCTCAGGCTTTCTGCAGCCTTGGGCCCCTTCCTGTGTACAAAATCCACAAACCCACACAGATTTAGTTTATGAATACAATCCACCTGTTTAAATATTACATTTGTTTCAGACAAAACATGTTTATTTGATAGTCTGCACTTGAAGGCAAGTCAAGGCAAAGTTGTCTTTATAGCATATTTTGTACTGCTGTCATGGTGGGTTAGGCCAGACACAGAGGGATGAACGAGAGATGGACTCAATCCAGGTAGTTTATTAACCAAACCAAGGCAAACAAAAGGGGGCAAGTGAGACATAAAAGGACATAAATGTGAATACAGTGATCAACATAACCAGAACATGGCAAACAAGAAGGTAAAAAAAACCCACCCTGAGGCCGGGGGTTTAGCTGGGGAACCAGCTACTAGACAAGAGTGGCTAGGCCGACCCAACCTGGAACTGCTGCGTGGCAGAGGGTCGCCTAGCTGGAACGTGGGTAGTAGAGCAGGAATCGAGAGTCGTGGGAATCTTTCCGTGCAACGCAAGCGAACCTCGCTGGATACTCGAACCGCCGGGTCGAGCAGAAGCTGCCTAATCACTACATGGAAACAGATAGGAACCTCTCGGGCAACCTTGAGGTTCCTTAACCATAAACCGTATCATTCTCGGCATAGAGTCTAGCGTCGAAGCCCTTAAGTACCCCCAGCCCCAGGTGAAACACATGAACTAAACAAGATATGATAAACCTGAACCAAAACACATGAACATATATGAACGCAAATGAACCGAGTCTTAGAATCATACATGAACGGAAACACAAAATAAAAGTCTGTGAGCCTGTGGGCGGCGCCTTGACAACTGCAGTCATTTAAACTGCTTTATAAATAAGAAATGACAAAGATAATTCACTTTAAACATCTCAGAACATGTAGGAGAACATAGACATAATTAAAACAGTATATTTAAAAGAAAGATAAACATGACAATATAAGCATTAGTACATTCTAGACGTGTGGCACCTCGGAAAAGCTTTTGCAAGAATAGTTACAATTAAATAAAAACAGTATTTGAATGAAGATCATCAAATCAAATTAAAATCGAATTTATTTGAATAGCTTTTTACGACTGTTGTCACAGTCAGTAATTAGTAAAAAGACAAAAAATCAACAACAACATTAAAAGACGTGAAAAGGTGCCAGTGGCAAGGAAAAACTCCTTGGGATATCCATAATTTCATGTTTTAAATTTCCAATTAAAAATAACCTGGATTTGGCAAAAGGACATTAGTTATAAAATTAATAAAAAAAAAAAAAACATAATTAATATAACATTTTTAGATTAATTTGAAATAAATATAATGTTTAATATATTATTACATAATACATAAATATATAACTAATATTAATGAATAATTTTAGTTGTAGCATGTAGCATTGGATTATTATTATGTTTTGTTTATTATTATTATTTAATTTTTAATTTAATATTAAATTTAAAAGTGTCTAGTGTCAGGGCTCCTTTAATACTCTCTCCATGTTTAACCTTCACCTTATGCAGAACTAACTAACTAGTCCCTCAAGACCTGAGGGTTCTGCAGATAAATATGCAGGTCCTGTACCATTAAGACATTTTAAAGTACCTTAAAGTCTTAAAGAAATAGCTCATGTCATAGTTTCTATTATCTACCAATAAAGAATTGACACAGATCACAGATTGAGAATCTAAACTCCTTGGATCTGTACTATATAAACAGATATTGTCCTGCAAGTTGACATTTATCCAAGGCTTAACTGCTGGCCCCATCCCTACGGTCCCAAACCCTGGGTGCTGTGTAAACACGCCACCCTGTCCAAACTCCCTGCCGTCCCTGTTTGCTTCTCACGGTAAATCATTCTAAATCCACCACTGCACCAGTGCATCTGCCTTTGAGGTGGGCTCTTGTTGACTGTGGTTGGCTGTGAATGTGGCCCTACTGAGTGGCCCCGGACAGGACAGTGGAGCACGACGAGGGCTGGTCGTGGCTGGGGGTAAAAGAGCATTGGGAGCGGTCAGAAAGAATATAAAGCAATGCCCCGCGGGTGCAGAGCAGGCACCAGTCCAGAGCAACAGCTTCTCATTTAGTGCGGATGGCAGCTTTTCTGTGCGCGATAGCACAGCGGCCTGGTCACCTGAGAATGCGCCAGCGTTTATGCAACCGAGACGAAAATAGAGGAGACAGAAACAGCACTTCCCGCGAGGGCTGCGTAAGGGAACAAGATACTCGGGAATTACTTGTCGATTGCTAAATCAATCCGTGATACTGTGTCAACAATGAGACGAGGGGGAAGAAGACGACGGAAAAAAAAAGAAAACAAAACTGGAGCTTGAAATAAAATTATTTTCCCCGAACAAACGCGCTACGAAAGTGCTGCCAATTCTCTGATGACATTCTAGGCCCGGCAGGAGCCGGCGACGCTGGAACGGTGTCAGGAAATGGAGAGGGACTGTCAAGCCCAGCTAATCGCATGCAGCCACAGTAAGCCTTCGAACTTCGCCAGTGTTTGCATAGGCTGAGCATGTGTCTCAGAACCTAATGCTGTGTTATTTCTTCTGGGACTGCTTATCAAAGTAGCATTTTTGGTAGCATTTTTTCTTTTTTTGTGCTGAAACTATGCAGAAGTGCTTTTGTATGGCAAGCGAGAAATGTAATATTAAAAAAAAAAGGGCGCAGTCCCCCGCAGGGCTGCGAGCAGACATGTCACATGGAAATTAGCATAGAAATAAAAAGCCGAGCCTAGCAGAGTTCATTTCAAGACACAGCTTTGCCATCTATTAACATTCACTTTCTCTTTCTTTTCAATAGTCTTTCTTTTTTATTAGCGCGAGTGCGTGCAATTCCAACAATGAAGACTTTGTTGAGTGTAGGGTCCAAATGTTAAGTAATTGCTCTTTTTTTAAGAAAAGGAGAGAAAAGAGCACACGCCAGAGCAAAGGAGAGGAAAAAAGTGAGAGTTTATTGTAGGCAGAGTAAAAAAAAAAAAAAAAAAAAATCATTGTAAAGATGAAGATTTAGCGCCTGACGTCAAGCCTATACCGCCGCTCGCCACACATTCTCCCTCATTACACCTCGAGAATGGCTCAGCAGTTAGGGCATGCCAATTATCATAATTCCATAACTGAATAATACATGATGGTGGCTTCTTAAAAGCACTTCTTTGGCGCACAAAAGCCCTTCTGAAAGTGAAGTTCTCTTCGTCTCGAGCCGGGAAAACTTACTCACGCTCGTGTTTGTAAGACAATTAGTGGCCTGTCGTGACGGAGGACGGCAGCGCAGATGCATGGAGGCACTGCCTAATGGTTCCCCCCTTCCTAATAAATGGCACTACCTCCGCAGCAGGTATGCACCAAAGCCGTGTCCTCGCATCCCAGCAAACCAGGCCATCTCCTTGATGAAGCACTCGCAGGTGTGGGGAGTGTTCCACGCTGTTGATTACGTCAATTATTATTGATGTCCCATTAGTACCATTCTCGTTCTGTTTTACTTGTAATTAATCATCAATTGAATTAATCACGTCACGGACAAGTTGCAACCATTGCTGTTTTTTTCCCCTCTCTCTCCTTTGTGTTGAAGTTGCATAATTAGCACTGTCATTATTTAAGGTCTCCTTATCCTACATTTCCCCTCTATTTTATCGCCTTCCCTGAAGCCCTTTTATAACGTTTGTGTGAGTTTAGATTCCACAGGCGTAATTCATTCCCACAAACCTATTTTATGACCTCTCTTTATCCCCTGAGAATTCAGCATTTTTATTGTTAATATGCCTATAAGGGTGATAGATGTAAATGACCTCTGCCGTCTGATTGGCTGCCCTGTTTTCTACTTTGTTGAAAAAGCAATTCATACTAAAACACTCCTTTTAACTTCATACAATCATGAATGGCAAGGGTAAACTGTTATAGGCAGGATAACCATATTGATAAATGGCGATATATAGATTTTAGATATATAATAAATATTGGAAAATGTACAATTTACATATCTCAATTTTCACAATTGCATATTGAAATATTACTGAAATATTGAAGTATATTTTGCATACGTAAATCTATATATAAGATAAACATATATGTTTACCACTTATACTAAATATGATGTATGTGTATGATAATAAAATGTAGTTTGCTGAGGTGCATAGTGCAGAAAAGTCTGAGCTCTAAACCCGCTGTTAGAGCTGCAAAGGGGGACCAGCTCCTTATTAATGCGTATGGGTTTAGAATGGAAATCATAAAAGCTCCTGTAGGTGGAATTAGTAGGTGTCCCATTACATTTGTCCATATTGTGTGTATGTATCGTGTCCAGTATGATACTGTAATATATATATATATATATATATATATTACAGTATATGTTACAGTATCACACTGGACACGATATATATATATATATATATATATATATATATATATATATATATATATATTACAGTATCACACTGGACACGATACATACACACAATATGGACAAATGTAATGGGACACTTCCCCAGTCTTGGGGACCCCAGGGTGTTACCTTCTCTAACACACCCGACCCACAAACTGTTAATTAGCTAATACGTTGAATCAGGTGTGCTCAATAAGAGAAAGCACTGAAATGTGTATGTCGTGGGGTCCCCCGGACTGAGATTCGGGACCCCTGCAGTATAGAAAAGCTCCAACAATTTAAGACAGGCTGTTTCTCTTTTACAGTTAACCTTCTTAACTTTCAATGGTTCAGTCAATGTAAAAAGATTTTTTTCCCAGGTCATTTTAGAGCATTTGTATTGGTCCATTCATTATGAAATTTGACAGCAGCCAGATTCACATAATGACACAAAGTGCAAAACAACAACAAAAAATGGAGATGCGAGGTTGTTTAATGACGGTGAGGCTATCCTGTTCAGTTTTTAATTGTAGGGGTTATATTCTTGTCGGATGGTCCATTCATTCTCCCTTCAGCTCGCCGTGCAGAACAAATGCAGTGGGGAGAAGCAGAGCGTCTGAAATGTATTGGGAGTTCAAACACAAGGTGCACAAAGAGAGACCTGGGTAAAGCCCGGGCGAAACCTCACTCTACATTTCACATAAAAAAACCTGGTTTTAGCTCAGCGTCGGTGACATGAATGAGCGCCAGCAAAATTGAATCTCTGCAGACTCAGGATTGCAGAAAGATAAAGATGAAAAATGGTGTGTTTTCAAACCAGGAGTACGTGTCATAAATCTAATGAGACGCTGAGATGGAAGGCTGAGCTGTGGCTGTATTTAGCGGGCAGCCTTTCTGTAGAAGAAATGCACAGTGCTTCAGCAGGGGACTTTTAACGTGGTGTTTGTCTTAATGTGACTTCATGTGAAGGTAACACTGGAGAGCTATTGGAAGACCAGAGGAACACTATAGCTAGAGTGGTATGAACTTGTACAGCAAGCCATTTTAAAAGGTCACCGTCAACTGAAGAGCCATGGGGATCTCCACTAAGGTAAAGAAGGATGTAACGAGGGGCTACACAATTAAGAAGATCACAACATTCCTATGCTCTTTGAAACATAATGGGAACGAGTGAGAGAATTCTTAAGCAAAGCCCTTTTGTGGCCAAATCATTGGAATCATGAACAGCTGCAGAAGAAATGGCCCATCTTTTAGTTTTAGCCCACAAATTACTGTGGCCTTAAGACTCCATTAGCCCTAGCCTCACTCTACGTGGAAGGCAAGGACATTTTCCTCCACTATTATTTTCTCACCTTAGTGTCCACATCCCTCCTCGTATGCCTCTCAAAGTGTTCACCATTTCTGAAAATTACCTTCAACATCTCTCCTCTGGAGAGACTTCCATTTCTGAGTGTCTCCTGCTCCATTTCTACCTCTCTCTCTCGCTCTCTCTCTCTTTCTCTCTCTCTACCTCTTTCTGAGCTCTGACTACTAGAGGCCTTCTTCCTTCTCGCTCTCAGCTCTGCGGAAGGAATGTTAACACACTTTTCCACTACTGCCGGTCCCTTGTCCTTCACACCTTTCTGTCTATACCTCTCTGTCTCTCTCTGTCCACATGTCCCTCTGTGATAAGATAAGATAAGATAGATAAGATAGTCCTTTATTAGTCCCGCAGTGGGGAAATTCCCAGTGTAACAGCAGAAAGGGATAGCAAGACACTCAGTTACAAAAATTTAGATAAATAATTTACACTATATACACTATATAAATAAGAATTAAAAAAGCAATAAACAATATTATTTACAGCAAAAGACTCTTAATTGCACATGGGGGGGGGGAGATATTGCACATAGTATGATGACACTATGCTGGCCCCAAGGGCCCACCCTCCTACCTCCCACCTCCCACCACCAATGCCCGATGTTCTTTTCACTATCTTGCCTGTGAAGCGTGAGACTCTAATTGGAGTGGAAAACCTCTTCTCCTTCGAACAGGTTTGCAAAAAGGGGCTTCGGGGGGCTGTTAACAATTCCTAATTACTCCGGTCTGCAGCCTGCAGGCTTCAGTATCATTGTCACGATCACTATCACTGGGCACCATCCACTGGACCACTGGATCCACTCTAAGGGTTCTCGAAACGACTAGGAAGCATTTTTTGTCCCAGGCGACTGTGATCTGTGATCTTCCCGTCCTGATGCACTTCTCTTTGATGTAGTAGTGCGCCGGGCCATGCCTGAAGTTCGGGTGAGCCATCTCCAACACATCTGCAATAGTAACCCCAGCCGACGAGGCAATCATCTCAGGCCCAATCGACCTGACGTCCTTACAGCTATGTCTTCCATATAACCATTCATTCACACGCCCTAGATAAGCAGTGCACCTGTCATTAAAAGCAATTGGTCTGGCTACCCTGTCATTTGAAGTGTCTGTGTTTGGAGGCGCAGCCCCGGCCTTCAGGTAGTGGTGCAACGTGTTCATTTTCCAGTTGCTCTTGATTGCCGCTGAGGGAGGGCCGAAGGGAGGGAGGCCGGTCCCCTTTAAAGTGATGTACTGGCAGCATGGCATTAAACAGACGAGCCCCGGCTCTGCTCTCGGAACGACGTGCGGTGCAAGGCGATGCAGGAGAAAGGCCTCGACTGGCCACGTACTGTACCCATGTAGCCGGAATGCCCCAAGACATGTGCCTGGATGTGATAAGAAAGAAACAGCCTCGTTGCTTTTAATGCATTTCAAGCAGATCCAATGCCTCCAGAAAGGGCCCGGGCTGCTGTCCCTCGCCATGATGCAAAGTTGTTTCAAGCAATGCTGGGAATCATCATTTTGTTTTGGCGGATATAAAAATAACAGGGCTGTGATGATTTTTTATGTCCCTCATTAAAAGAGTGAGGGAACAGATGCGTCTGCGTGAGCCCGGGCTCGGACAGGGGCACTCTGTTGTGACTGCAGTGATAAAACATATAATTAGGTGGCCGGTGTCGGGCTGTGATGTTCTTAAGCCGTTATCAGGAGCCGTGAATCCTTAGCATCCCTGTATTTTTTCCCGCGGCTTTCTGCAGCTTATTCCCGGCTCTGTTGGATGGATTTTGTTACATTTTGGGTGAACATGGATGATTTAGGAAGTCGTCCTGCGTTTGGTAGCCTTGCTCTCCTCCACCTGTAATTGGCGCAGTTGTTCTGCGCAGCTGTGTGCAGTGGACTGAACCCAGTACAGTACAGCAGCGGGGAGGGGTGGAGGTTGAGCAATGCAGAGAGAAAGAAGGGAGAGAGAGAGAGAGTGAGAGATACAGGCTGCCCTACTGATTCTCCGAAAATACATGAGGGAATGCGAATACCGAGAGCAGGAGAGAGGGGAGGGAAAGTGCGGGACACAGGAGGGCAGAAATTGAGAGGAAGAGTAGGAAGGGAAAAGTTAAGAAACTGAGGGATGTTAAATGAGTGTGTGTGTGTGTGTGTGTGTGTGTGTGTCTGTATCCGGAGGCTCAACCGCAGTTGTATTTCTGCTCTCATCTAATTGTTCTCCGAAGCCCTGCGGAAAATTGGAAGTCACGGGTGCCTTTGTCCTTGGGATTGTACGGCATGGCAGTAATAAAAACCACACAGGCCGTGCACGGTCCCAGCGAGCGGCGGTCCTACATACATCATTATCCCACCCTTCACCCGGACCTCGCCGTGCCCCAATAACTACGCATCACCTCTTATTACGCAGGCCAGTTTCTATAAGAGGGTGTTACGGCATATTGCGTAGCCTGGCAAACATAATAGCAGCGCTGCGGTGACAAGGAAACAGGAACGAAACCATCCACGTGAAAAAAAAAATAGAAATATAAAAGCAGAGGCAAATGAATATAAATGACGGCCCTGGAAGTGAGGAAGAGGCATAAATCAGGTATGGATTAATATTGGAGACAGGCTCCTGCTCCTCTTATTAAGTTAGAGATGCTCAAAGTGCGGGTCATTATAATAATAAACTCGGCGCCCCTTGTGCTAAGTTAATCGTATACTCTGTCAGTGTCAGCTGGGTCGGAGAAGTCAGGTACAGCTTCTTAAGGCTGTAGGGATCAAATAAGGAATTTCTTGGCTGACTAAACGTCCTCTCTGCCCATCCAGGAAATGCTAATATAGCAAATAACACCAAAAATACTAGTCTATAAAATGTTGCATTTCAGTACATGTATGTTTCTTAACTAACAGAGCAACATATTACACAAATAGACACTATTTTAAATAAATTAAATAAAAATTATACAAAAGTCTGTTCAAATTGGTTTATTTATGTATAATAAATACACCAAAATAATACAAATACAATGTTCTTACTGAAGTTTTCATCCAATACCTGGTTTATCTAATCGGTCCTTCAGTGAAACAATACAGTGGCTGGAGCTTATAGAAGACTCAGCAACTTTAGTAATAATAAATCAATAATAAATAATAAATCAATAATAAATACTAGAGTGATATTTTTGACTTTACTTGTATTTCTAAGGTTTTTATAAGTAAAAATACACTTTACTGCCAAAAGAAAAGGTTTTACGGTCTTTAAAAATTATACCCTAGACTAATGCCACTGTTATGCCAATACCTTGTATCTCCATTTTTGCCTTCACTTTTGGACATATAGTTAATCTGTCAGTTTTTTTTTAATTTTGTATCAGAATTTCATGATGAGATGCTTCAAAATTTCTTGGAATAAAAGAAATTGACTTCCATTGAAAGTGAACAAGGTTTTTCCCTTTCGGCTGTTAAGTTGTGTTCGCCTGTTAAGTCCCTTCGTCTGTCAATTTGGATATTTTGACAGTTTTGTACGGGATAGTGACACTAAAGCATATGTAATGGTTAAGGACGGCCTAAAATTTAGCGCACTCTTAATTTTTTTGTGGATGTGAATTGTTCTAGTAATATTACATAATATTAATTCATATTAAAACAATACATAATATCGGGGGGGGGCATTCTTTAGATTTTCCACAAAATCTTTTATTTTGCAGTTTTAGAGAATAGGGGAATTCACCAGAAATCCGTAATTCAACGTGATGGTATTAGTAACACACTCTTGTGCATCCGATACTGGAGTAAAATAAGCGATATTGGGCAGATATTCTGCCTCTGGTAGATCTGTCATTGAAAATAAGAACAATGTGAATTTTACTTTTATATCAAGCAGCAAAATTTGACATTACCTGTCCTGCGATTTGACTACTGCACATATGCACTTTGCGATAACAATGCTGAAATGATATATCACACAGCCCTAAATTATACTATGATAATTAAACCGGAGATTATATTCCACCTTGGAATCATCTCTGAACATGTTAGAGTATCAAATATTTAAAATATTCAACTGCAAGTAAGTAATTATTAAGTATTCTTAGTACAGCATATTAAGTAATAAATATACACAGTCATAAATACATAGAGGAAAACAACATTAAAACTGGAAGTGATCAAGAATGCTAAAACTGATTAATCAACTTAATCAACGGCTAAAAAAGGGAGGGAAGTATGGATCTGACCAAACGCTGGAGATGATGATAAAAGATGGACAGGACAGGGGGTGTGGGGGGTGTCAGAAAGAGAGAGGGTTATGTCAAAGGTCCTTAGGGCATGAAGTTCTGAAAGTCCTTGCTACCTTTGTTCTAAACACTAGCCATGGGGTCACCAGCCTCCACAGGAGCCCTTATTCAGAACACTTAACCCGGATCCATCACTCAGGATCAGGCAGCTATAAATAAACGCGCTGCAGTGTAGATGAGGCTTACCATGGTGATGGCGAACCCGGACTGAGGGCTTTCGGAAAGGAAAGCTAATAAAAACAGCCCAAAAAAAAAACGGAGCCGTAGTGTTGGAGAAGCGCTGGGGAGACTAGCTCTTGCGTTGAGTCACAGGCCGAGTCTGTGCTTAACAGGAAATGGCTTTGATTTGCTTGTTTGTCTCGGGGAATGTGACTCACTCGTCACAACGTCGCATCTCGGCAAAGCGCACATGTTCACTGAGCACCAAGCAATTAGCCCTGGTTCACTAATCGTGCCGCTCCATCCCAAATAGGCCCAGCACCTAAAAATAAACAGCTAGCAGAGACGACCCGATGCCGCCGCACAGACAGGAGCGCACATATCCGAGCGAGGAGCGCAGCGTTGCCGAGGGCTCCAGCTGCAAGGAGGCCAGCGAACAGCCCCGGTCATCTGGAAGAATTACATCCCTCATTAATATTAATGAGCGCGTTTGCATGGCAGTTGTGTGCCATCGATGGCCGACACGGTCGCACGGATGCGAGGCAATTTGAGGGAGAATAGCCGAGGAGGGCCGTTTTTACATCCGACACAAGCTGTTTAATGCCTCGCATGGAGACTATTAAAGCCAGAGGAGAGCTCTCCAATTCCCCTGCCTCCCTCAGACTTTATGAAGCCTGTGGAAGAAAAAAAAATCTAATTGTTTTGCGTAGAAAAATTCAATCATAATTTCCAGTCTAATTGTCTGAAACAAAAAAGAGAAAACAGCATGGTGACATAATTTACTGCCTGTTTGTCTAAAATAAAAGGAGGAAAAAAAACAGAACAGGTTACCACGGTGACAGAATTGTCTCGAACAGGAAATGCCGCATTGTTGGGTCTGTGAATCTCGGATGATGCAGTGTCTCCTTGTGTCTAATGCATTGAGCACCTGTCCCCAGGTGAAGCAAGCGGTCTTCCCATTGTCACAGCTGACTGGCTAATGCGTCCTGGGGAAACCGTGGGCTGGGCTGCTGCGGGAAGCAAATGAGAACAAAGGCTCACAAGGCCCATAGCTAGTCAACAAATGTGTGAATACAGTGCCTCTGGGAGCAGTCCCCGCGAGTCCCACAGTTAACACAATTTCTGGGGCACTATTTTTTAATCTCCCGTAATGAACACCAAGTCTGGAGTTGCGTTACTGTGTCTTGAGAAATGCTCGACTGGCCGGCAGTATCGCTACGGGAAAGCCGGCATTTTCGCCCACTACCGTGGAATAGTGTGGGTCTGTTGCCAGGGTAACTGCAAGAGCCAGTCTTGTGATTGGGTGAAGGGGCAAAAGCCCACTGTCATTAGAGACTTCTGCAAAGGCTTTTGCTGGCGATGGCCGCCCTAATGATGGACCCTCTTTGCTGGGCTCCACCAGCAACAATGCAGGGGGCTGCACCCAGCAGCGAGGCAAGTGTTTGAGTCTGTGTTTTGGATTCAACCAGATGAGGACTTGGAAAGGCTCCCGAGCTTCTATTTCGTTTGATACGGGCCAAGAAATAACTCCAAGAGGACAAGGGCATACATGCGAGAGTGGAACTCTGAGTTGGAAGGTACAATGTGTTTTTATTTTGGCTTTCGCTTTCCAGAGGAGAGACAGCACTTCGGCCTCTTGACTTCGGCGGGCTCTTGAGATTTGACAAGCTACATCAGAGCCGTGTAGCGGAGGAGCTTGGTTTGTTTTTGTGAGGTGACTAAAAAAGAAAGAGAGTCAGGAAATAAAAGGGAAGTGAGAGACGGAGTGAAAGATGGAGAAAATGACATCGAGACCGAGCCGGGGAGGATGGGCCAGGAGACAGGACAGTGACAGGGTTTGAGTATGTGCGATAGAGACCAGGGAGGCGGGAAGGTGGGGGGAGAAACAAAGGTAAGTAGAGAGAAAGAAAGAGAGAGAGAACGGGGAATAAAGAAAGAGGGAAAATACGAAGGCAGTTGGTCTGCAGAGTCGCCGGTGGGTGAGTGGTTGAGTTGCCTTCGAATTTGTCAAGGGACATTGCGGAGCGGCCCATAATACACCTGCCACTTGCAGTCAGGGTGGACCCTCTGACAGGAACACTTAAACACAAAGTGCCATCAGAGCAGAACAGAGCTGCCTTCAGCCCACTCTGCTCCACACTTTCCAACATCCAACCTCTAGAGAGCCTCTGAAAGTGTGCAAAAGTTTAGCCTAGAGAAAGAAAGAGATGGAGAATAGGGCGAGAAAGAGAAAGCCAGGGACAGAGAGAGAGAGCGAAAGAGAGAGAGAGAGAGAGACATTCTCCACCAGCTCCATCTCTCCAGGAGGGGTCTCGGTGGAGCAGGGATTGATTGGTTCATTTGGTTTGGAAAAGTGGATCCCTGAAAACTTGTTTCCTCGGACTCCGGTGACAAATGAGCTATCGATTAGTTGTTTACAATCTAAGGGAACAATGCCCTGACAGTGCATGATAGAGCTCATAATGGTATGTCCCACAGGTGCACCCACTGTGTTAGGGCACTGACGGTTAAACCTCAAGGTCTGCAGATGGGGCGATACGCCATTAAGTGTCAAGTACACTGTCCCTCATCTCGGAAACAGGGGGGTGGAGGAAGGCAAACAGAGCATGCAGGAAAAAAAGAAGCTGTAGTCCCCCCCTGAACCTAGAATTAATATTTGCTACCTTTCCTCGATACAAAGGGATCAGAGTTAATCTGGCCCGCGCTGGCGGTTATTTCCCGTAAATTGAGATGCGCCCTGGAAGACTGTCATCAGAGAGGGAGCTAACGCCGCCTGACCTGCTGACATCGTTTTTAATCAGTCGGAAATGTGGGCTAGTCGAGGGATCAGCGAGGCGAGAGAGAGTGCGAGTTCAGTCCGAGCTGCACGACGACCGGCTCAGTATCAGCAAAGCTCAGGGCACTGTTGAGGTAACCTTTGCTATTGATTGGAGCTGATTCCCCTTAAATGTCAGGTTAAAACTCCAGGTCACTCGGTTATCAGCAGACATTAGCTGGATTGCTTAACACTTAAGTGCCGCAGATTCTTTAGCGCTGGAGATAATTATGAAATGTCATTATTATGTGCAGCACATATCCAATTAAGGCTATTAGCATTCAATGGTGCACTGTGATCTTACCTTGCCTGGGATGTATTAATCAAGCTATTCTAGTGTGGCTCACTAGTCTCCCCGCCACTGATGCCTATTAGCACCCATTGCTATCACAGAAAGCACATTCATCAAAGTCAGACAGTGAAGCTTTGTGTTATTTTAAAGGTGCTATATAATGCATTTTTTGGGTATTTAGGTTCCTATTTACCACCCTGTTACTTTGCCTCAGAATGCAACAGGCAATGACAAGCTCTGCTTTCATTAGTTGGTTAGTTGGCACCATGATATCTTAACGAATACTGTTGCTGTCCTCTCGGCATTATGTGCTGCTTGCAAGCTAAATGGATTGTAGCAGGTTAGCTTTTAGCCTTGCCCTCACTGTGTTAAAAAAAATAAGCTGGTGCTTGGAATCTAGCCCCAGTTTGGTTCAGTCGAGGGAGTCCAGTTTGTTTTTGATGGTGTGGACAATGGAGAGAAGACATGGTAAAAGGCTAGTGTTTGCTTATAGCCTAGCACGGATCCACACTTGTTTCCTTGCTTTCCTTTGAACTCCCCTTCTGCAGACACTGGCACAGGAAAAGCCGAAGAATATCCAGTCTTCCCAATTTGTAGCTTCAGTATCTTCAGGTTTATTAATAACAGCTCATTCGTGATTGTTGTGGGTCATGCTCTTCCTCTTTTACCTTCAACAGCTCTGAGCAGAATTGTGTTTGACCTGATTCTTCTCATAATGTGTCCAGAATCAGAGAGCTTCGGTTTGGTTCTCTGGGCTTCCAGTGGAAGATGATGATGATTGCTCTGAGAGTTTGGTACGTTGGTACTAGCTGGGTCTCTGGTATTGCTGAACACCCAAGAGAATATCACAGGAGAATGCAAAGCACACGTTTAGAAGCTGCAAGCCGAGCAGTAAAGCCTTGAAGGAAAATTAAAAGGACTGTTATTAAGCCATCACTCGACTGTAATTGTGGATATACAGAAATTCAAAGCTTCCTGGAATAAAAAAAAGATGCCTACCACAAAGGAGAAGGGTTAATGAGGGCACCATCCTCCAAAGACTCTTCAAAACATCTTCAGGCAGAAGTTGCCGGACAGTTTTTTCACACAATGAACTCTTTTGTAAGTAAGTTCTGACCGTCTGCAGCTGTCCACCCAGAGTGAGGTCATTTAGCATTAGCGTAGCTGCAGTTTGAGAATGACCAGCGCATGGCTTATGCCGTATCTACTGCAGAATCATCTCCAGCACGAATCCCACACATACGGGTGTCACAGTATTAGACAAAATATCTCTTTTTCCTGATCTAAATCTGATTTAATCTTATTTTTCTTCCATAATTTTCCATATTTCTCTTCTAGACTCAGGAAAAAGCTGCAGAATCATGTAGCAGTTTAGGACTAAAGATTTACGTAGTTTGGTACGTTTGGTCAAGTGTGAAAGCTCCTTTCAAGCCCGGGAGTGGCCCAGAGCACTGATCTGTGCTAGTGTTTGCTTTTAGCCTAGCACGGCCCCTTGCTTGTTTCCTTGCTTTCCTGGCTTTAACTTCATCAAGTTAGCAGTTTGAGCTCCCCTTAGGAAAAGCTGTGGTTACCAGGCCTGGTTCGTTCCTGTAGCAACCCATGAGTCCAGAGGTGATGAGCTGCTCTCCAGTATCCACAACACCATATCTTCCTGAAGTCGCCATCGGGTTTTACTGTTTCTCCACTGTTTTTTCTAGTAGGCGGGGTTTATTTAAGGTTTATATAAGTCGAT
Organism: Salminus brasiliensis; assembly: GCF_030463535.1. Taxonomy (NCBI): domain Eukaryota; kingdom Metazoa; phylum Chordata; class Actinopteri; order Characiformes; family Bryconidae; genus Salminus; species Salminus brasiliensis. Next base: position 57,102,351 of record NC_132879.1, on the reverse strand, counting down.
ATAAGAGGCAAGACTGTGATGTAACAGTTGTGGGGTTTTGGAATTTACTCGTTTTTCAGCTATGTTTTGGTTCTACTGAATGGTCTTTTGATGGAGTCACTTCCATGTACCCAATTCTCAAATCAAAGACAAATACCTTCATTTGCCACGTCTTTCTGTCCCAGCATTCAGTACTTTCCTGAATTTTTCCTTGCTGAATAGTCAAGTAGTCGTTGTCTAATAAACATGTTGGTATCTTATATGAATATGACAGTATTTCCAGGCTGAAGAAGCACATTTGTCTTGGGGTTTAGCTTCCTCCTGCATGCTGACTCCTGCCATCTTCTACTAAACATGCAGCGTTCCTGACTAGTCGACAGCCGCCCTCAGCGCTGATTGGTGGATATATCAGTCGACTACTTGACTAGTCTAGCTCGGGCGGATGCGAGGGGCCAGATAAAAGGAAACAGGAGGTCAGGGTCAGTGAACTCAGCACATTCCCTGTGCTGCACTGTGATCAGAGATGTGAGTGCCAGTCTATCGGAGAGGAGATCAGACAGCGTCAGCAGCCAAGCGGAGGAGTGCAAGGGCTTAGCCAAGCATTACTCTAAATACATAAATAATGCTCTCTTTCCCCGCCACAGGCATACGCACTGCTCATTTATTGTCTCAATAAAGCCTGTCTGCAGGTCTCTGCGACGGTCATCAGTCACCGCATGCCCTAAGTGGGTCAAGACCGCAGGGGCTCGCGAGAGCCATTCTGCCTGGTCTCTGTCTTCAGAGCATCAACCGCAGCTGGGTCCCTGGTATTGCTGAACACCTAAGAGAATAGCACAGGAGAATGCAAAGCACACGGGCCTTTAGAAGCTGCAAGCCGAGCAGTGCGGCTTTCGTGATGTAAAGCCTTGAAGGAAAATTAAAAGGACTGTTATTAAGCCATCACTCGACTGTAATTGTGGATATACAGAGATTCAGAGCTTCCTGGAATAAAAAAAGATTGCCTACCACAAAGGAGAAGGGTTCATGAGGGCACCATCCTCCAAAGACTCTTCAAAACATCTTCAGGCAGAAGTTGCCGGACAGTTTTTTCACACAATGAACTCTTTTGTAAGTAAGTTCTGACCGTCTGCAGCCGTCCACCCAGAGTGAGGTCATTTAGCATCAGCATAGCTGCAGTTCGAGAATGACCAGTGCATGGCTTATGCAGTATCTACTGCAGAATCATCTCCAGCACGAATCCCACACATACGGGTGTCACAGTATTAGACAAAATATCTCTTTTTCCTGATCTAAATCTGATTTAATCTTATTTTTTCTTCCATATTTTTTCCATATTTCTCTTGTAGACTCAGGAAAAAGCTGCAGAATCATGTAGCAGTTTAGGACTAAAGATTTACGTAGCTCGGTCATGCAGATTTCTCCTGTACAACATCCGGAAAATTCAACCCTTCCTATCTAAAGAGTCGCCCAGGTGCTCGTTCAGTCTCTCGTCACTTCAAGGCTTGACTACTGCAGCTCTCTTCTGGTTGGTCTCCCTCTACACACCATCAGGCCCCTGCAGCTTATCCAAAATGCAGCTCATTTCAGCCATGTTCAGCTCCTCTTCTGCTGTGTTCTCTCTCTTTACTGGCTTCCTGTAGCTGCTGCCCAGGTCATCAGATTCAAACCCCTGACTCTGGTCTACAAAGCCAAGACTCGACCAGTCACCCCTCCGTACTTGATGGCGATGGTCAAAAGCCGATCTGCACCAAGAGCCCTTCCAGCTTCAAGTACGGCTCGGCTCGATCCGCCATCCTTTAAGATCCACGGAAGACGAGCGTCCAGACTTTTTACTGTCCTGCACCGAAGTGGTGGAACGAACTTCCCCTGGGGGTCTGAACAGCAGAGTTCAACGCTCGCTGTCTTCAACCCCAGACTGAAGACCCTCCTCTTCTGAGAGGACTTGGGTGAAGAGTAGAGTATTATGGTCTCCATATTGGCTTGTGTTTAGCAGAGTCTAGGATTAGAGGATCTTTGAGAAGAGCGTCCGCTAAATACCGGAAATGTAAATGTAAATTTACAACTCTAATTAACCACATTCAGTTTAATTAACAACTGTCAGCAACTGTCCAATCAACAGCTTTTATTCTCAAACCTTTTCTTCAACAGAAATAATTTTAAATAGTAAAAAATCACAGGAGCAGTGTTTCTCCAGAATATCCAGTCCTCCCAATTTGTAGCTTCAGTATCGTCAGGTTTATTAATAACAGCTCATTCATGATTGTTGGGGGTGCTGCTGAAATCGGTGGTCTGGGGTTTGCTTCATTTGGACTCTGTCTGCTGCAAGGGTGGAAGCTATCCGCTCTCCCATGTGTGGGGTTGCGTAATTGGTTCATTGAGTCATGTGACTGCTTTGACTTATCACCTGAACGGCTGAAAACCTTGTCCTGCGAGAGCGGCTCCTTGTTTGCAGGGGTTCCTGCACGGTGTTAAATGCCATGACTCCAGGAAGCACTATTCTTCTCCGCTTGACTGTTTGTGTCCAAGGAAAATAATAAAAAAGAGAAAACTGATGAACCAGTGATAATAAGCCACTCCCACAAACAAGCCCAGAGTCCTGGTCCTGGATTCAGGACAAGTATAAAAATGGCCTTACGAAACCAGTGTTATTATTTTGGCAGATCTGATCACAGTGTCAGTCTTAGTGGACTAAAACTCCAGGAGTCACCTCAGCCAACATGTGGGGCTCACATGAGTTAAAAAATTGGGCTAGGCTGGTTCCGAGTGAGCGTGGGCTCTGATATTGTTTGTACATACGTTTTACTGGGATCTAGTTGAACTTTCCAAATAGGCCTCATCGTTACAGCCCACCTTAATATGACATGGGTCTCATCTAGGCCTGTATGCAGAGTACAACCCACATGGAGCCCAACTTAACTTCCTCCTGGTCCCATCACTGACCCTGGTGGGCATCCATATGGACATGTCAGGGTTATAAGTGGGTGCTTTCTGGATTAGACAGCAGAAATGTGATACGGAGATCATGTGACAAACTGGTTAAGTTAGCAGTAACAGAAAACTGTATAAAAAAACACATGGAGCACAAAGCAGAGCTGTGATTGGCTGATTTGAGAGAAAAATGAATGTCGATTAATACAGATTGCGTCCTACTTGGTACATGTCACTTGAAGCCATATTTCGTTTATTTCGTTAAAGATTTCTGTAGAGATTAGATTATGGATGATCCATTTACAAAGAAAATTAATGAAAGAAAAATATTAAAAGGTAAATTTACAAAAAAGTTTACCTTTAAAAGTTTATAAAAAGGGACTTGGTCGACCACCAGAACGTCCAGCATTGAGGTGATGAAGTAGCTTCTTACTCTTAAACGTACGTTTGATTAGATCAAACTAGGGAGCTGCTGCTTTTGACCTTTTCAACAATGGCCTTAGCAGACCTCAACATCATTGACTGTGTTTGGGATGACTTGGACGGTGATAAGCAGAAAATACTCTGACTGAAACACTACTAATACTAATAAGAACTGAAAGTGAGTCTCCTGAAAAGAACAGAAGCTGTAATGGAGGTGGAGAGTGGACTCACGAAAAGCTCAAACATCTGCTATTAGATTTAGCTGTTGGGGCTTTTGTGTGATTCTCTGTTTAATATTTATATTCTACTTTTGTTGCTGGTGCTGAAAACATGAATTGTGCTTCATTGTTATTCTGCCTGGATATTAAATAACTGAAGAGTGCTCTCTGACATAAGCTGTGCAGCTCAGATCCCCACAGTTTACACAATCCTGAACTGTACCTAACAGATAGAAGCACTGCCACAGGTAATGAGGGAGTGAAAATTTAAGAACGTAGGTTTGGGGAAGGGGTGTAAAATTAGAAACTGAACAGATGGAGATTACCTTATGTGACTCTGTAAAAGATAATTGGCTTTTGGGTAAAGAGTGTAGAACAGTAAACTCATCATGTTTCAGCTGCAGATTTAAAAAAGGACACGTTTATAAAAGCAGGGGTCGATAATGAATAAAGTATTTGCAAACACACATGTTCTGAGGAATCATGCAAGCATGTCAGAGTGTGTGTGTATATGTGTGTATATGTGTGTTGTGTATGAGATTGTGTGCTTGTTGTTTGCCTCATTAGCCAAAAAAAACAATGCCATATGGAACATCTGGGATATAGACTGACATTAGTGCTCTTTTTTAATAGATACTGCCTCCTTTAAAATTAAATGTATATATCCTCCTTTTATGTATGAGTGCATTTCTATATAGATGTATGTAAGAATATATATATATATATATATATATATATATATATATATATAAATGTACTTTATGGGAGAATAAGTAATTCTGGAGCATTGTATTAGTCAGTTCATACAGTTAATTCATATTATCAATAGATATATGATTCAATAGATCAATATATATGAAAAAAAATGAAATATATGAAAAAAATATATATAGAGAGACATAGATAGATAGATAGATATATGGATTGAAATAACTTGCCAAATATATATATTCATGTATACATACATTAGGTAGTGGTCATAATGTTATGGCTGATCTCTTTGTGCGTGTAAAAATTGTAAGTAATTCAGAAGCATTAGTCAGTTCATCATGACATTCTGGTACAGTTTAAAGAACAGGTGCCAGATTCATATTATGTCAATAGATAAAATATACATGCTTATAAATATATATATATATATATATATATATATATATATATATATATATATAGAGAGAGAGAGAGAGAGAGAGATAGATAGATAGAAATAACTTGGCATGTATACATATATATATATATATATATATATATATATATATATATATATATATCCATGAATACATACATTAGATAGTGGTCATAATGTTATGGCTGGTCTTTGTGTATGTGTGTGTATTTATAAGGCCCTGTTATATTGAATTGAATTACTGTTAACTGAAAAAAAGGTCCTCTATTGAATTACCATACGCAATTGATTCCACACTGTGTGGAATACAGTTCTGCAGGGAATGGCTTGCTGTCCCTTATTCCGTCGGGAAAGGAAGGGGGTCAGAGGCCTCCAGAGGACCTCGGCAGATGTATGGGCGCTTTGCTTCGACAGACGGCGGTTATTAAACGATCTCCGTCAGCGCGGCTCCTGTTCTGGTTGACATTTCCACCGCTGGCTTACAGCGTCTCCCGGCTGCGGGGGGGAAAATGTCAGTGCACATCTGTGAGTCCACGATATCACGGCGGGCCGGGGGTGCGCGCGCCAGGCCCTGCTGGGAATGCCTCAGCCCCACGGAGCGCCTCGCAGCCAGACGGAGCCTCCACAAACAAACACCCGCATGCCAAATGCTGCTGCCAATTAGGGCTCAGCCTGGCATTTACCAAAACGCTGAGAGGATAAATGCACCATCCCTCAGTAAAGTGCTTGGGAGGGTGTGTGTGTGTGTGTGTGGGGGGGGGGGGGGGGGGGGGGGGGTATCCGTGATTAAACTTGCGGTGATTGACAGCAATTAGAGTTGATTTATCAGACTAAAGGTTATTCTGGTCTTTACATGTAACAATATTGTATCGCGCACAACAGAGGAGGAGGAACAGATGGCGGCTCACCGTGCAAAATTCCATCCCATCACTTTCTTCCGTTGCTGTCAGGAATGGGATAATAAATCCCGAAGTGTTGTTTTTGATTTGGCGCATCTTTTGCCAAGTTATATGACACGGAAGCTGCTTTTTGGCGAGGCCAGAGCTTTTAAGGGGCTGCTGACCGGCTTTTGGAGTGCGTCGTCATCTAAACCAGAAGAGGAGCAGAAATAATCATGTGAGGATCGGGCAGCCGAGTGGAGGGAGCCGCAGAGACGCTGGTGGCTAATTATACGGCGAGGGGTGGAAGGGACATTTATTTTAGCTCGCGCCGGGCTTCGCTGCCCTGCCTTAGCGAGGGCCTCGCTCCAGCACGAGCCTCCAGCTCGGGAACGGCTAATTGGGCTACATCCTGTATTGCTGTCCTTTTATTTTTAGGAAACTTGAAGGAGGATTTGAGTGATGAAAGCAAGTGACAGCCATCATTTGGGGATTTTTTGAAGCCCTTTTGTTTGACTCTCTCTTTCTGTTCCCTTTTTCCAGAAGCTGCGGGATATTTCCTCATGGTGAGAGCTTGGACACCCTCTGTGGTGTGCGTTTGTGTCGCTGTGTGGGTATGTGTGAATGGAAGACGGGGGGAAAAAAGGGACAGGAAAAGAGGAAGCGAAAGAGAAAACGGTAGCTGAGGGAGAAGAGGGAGGGGTGCGATTGACAATGCCTTGCCGTGTTGGAAAAGGCCTGTGTGAAATTAAGACACAGTGGATTTGCTTAAAAGGGTCTTTGAGCTGTCATTAGCTGGCAGAGGCACTGCTGGGAATGTTAATGGCGTGGGAGCGGGTGGGGGAGAGGGGGGGCGGCAGGCACCAGGCCAGGGGCGCAGTGAGGGGAAAGCACGGCTCTGGAACTGGAGAGTGGCCGGGGCCAGCGGTGCGTGGAGGAACTTTGACTCAGGCTGGGGACTGCGGGCTTCTGGACCAGTGTCCAGTGGTGGGGCGCTCATTGATCTATCTGACGGCCAATGCTGGGTGATACACCGCGTATCGTCTGACACTGTCGGCACACATCAGCATTGGTTTTAGTGCTGGTATTAGGATGATTTCTGTATAGTATTAGGGATCATAGGGATGATAAATAAAACAAATAATATGAAAAATAAATAATAAATGAATGATAAATGAATAGTAATGAAAATAGTAAAAATAGTATATATATATTTAAAATTGTTATTGGGTCTTTTGCCAAGTTGACAACATAGCTTGCTTTTTAGTGAGGCCAAAGCTTTTAAGAGGCTGCAGACCAGCTTTTGGAGCTCATCATCATCTACATCAGAAAAGGAGCAGAAATAATCATGTGATCATCCGGCAGCTGAGTTTTATACAGATTATATTACCCTTTTTGTAAACCCAAACCTCCCTATGTAGGTTAAATTAACACACAAAGCACACCAGCATACGTCCAGTACAGTATTTTTAGCCAAATGTACAATATAAATTACATGATTTGCTGTAAAGGGACCAAACTAGCTGATTGAATTGTCAAGAATTTTAAATTATATTAATCATATAGCAAACATGCTATTTTCTAAGTTAGAGGCAACTGGCTATACAGGCAGTAAGTCAGGCAATATTTTAGGATACTGTTATATGTGAAAGTTTGGACGCCCGTGGTAAAATATAGGAATTTCTTGGTTGTCATATGATTTGTAAGGGTTAAAAATTGCAGGTGTAGCCGCAGCAGTCAAACACAGCCGAGTGCACATAACACTGATAAAAAACAAAAACAATGGAATTGCTGGAGCATGTGAAATTGCAAAAATCCTCCAAGTCCTGGACCATGTGTTCTCGTTAATTTGACAAACAGGATTGTTTGAAATTAGGAGTTTGTATGAAAACCCTATTTTTTGTAATATTATGCACCATTATCAGCAATTGTTGTTGTACAGTTATTGTACAGTTGTGATACCAAAACTAATAGACTGTTACTGACCTGTTGGTTAATTAAAAATAGCTCATTTGCTTTTTTAGCTGTTGGTAACGTTGCTTGTTTGTCATGGAAATGACAGAGGAATCTCACACTGAAGTCTTTAAACAAGCTAAATAAAATAATGTCCAAACAATGTCAGCACCGCTTTTGACATACGCATAATAGACAAAAGTATTGGAACACCTGATCATTCATTGCTTCTTCTGAAATGAGTTAGTGAGGTCAGGATGTTGGAAGGATGATCACCACCCCAGCTCATCATCCCTGACACTCCAACTCATCTTATTCAAAATTATTAAATGGAGCACCACCATCCATCATTCCACTGCTCCACAACTCAATGCTGGGGGGCTTTATACCCCTCTGGGCCACACCTGGCATTATTAGGCAGCATGGTGCCAATAGGTTCATGATGTTTATCTGCTCCTGTTCTATTGGCAATGAGACTAGACAAGTGGTGTGTATTCTGTATTAGCAATGGGTGCAACTTAAAGTAGCTAAATGCATTCATTAGAAGGGCTGTCCACAAATATTTGGACAACTGGACAAGAGCAACTGCCTCTACATTTTGAAGGGACTGGTGATAGGGAGAGTACGGTTCATCTTTTAAAACACAGGATTATCTATCATCTAACGTGATATTAATATTGTGATATTAAATTTGATTAGTACCACCCAGCGCTCCTCAACTGTGAGTGAGAGATGGGATTGGTTTAAATATTTGAGTATACAGATACAGAAGTGTACAGCAGAGGGTAACTGTGGCCTAAACCTGACCTGAAGGGTGCTGGTTCAATGCCCTGAACTGGCAGGATGTGGTGATGGTGGGACTAGTGAATAGACAGTGCTTTCTCCTGCCTCAGTTGCTCCTTGGATGCTGAGGCTTCCTGCCGTGGAGGCTAAAGTCCTTGCACTGCTATGAAATGGTCAAAGTCTAGACTAAATATGAGCTTGATGTGAATTAAGCCTGGAACTAGAAAGTTTATATTCTCTTCTAATTAAAATTGTCAGAGTGTGAAATGCCATGCACACAGAACGCCAGGACAAGATCAAATACCAGTTATGTATAGTTCTACAGTTATATAGTTCTATAAATGTTTAAAAACTACTGTACTAAAGTTTCCACCCCGATCTGGGCAGTAAGTGTTTATCAGCTCAGTAAAACACTGATATTAGAATAAACACTAGAGCTAACACTCCTACAGAAAGTGGTGGAGGTTCTCCATCACTGTGTTCATCATTAGAACATCTCCAGAGTTCTCCTCTCTCATGGAGTCTAGTATTATTTAGAGTTCTCCTCAGATCAACACCTGGTTTGGTGGTAAATCAGGGCTTAATGATGGTAAATCAGGTGAGCTGCTGCTGCTGCTGGAGTTGAACACATCCTCCACGCTGTGCTGGACTGGGGGGTGTCCAGGAGAAACCTGGAGGAACCGAGCTCTGTTCTTCAGACTAGCTCACCAACAAGATCTCACTACTTTTCTTTCCTCAGAATGAGAAGCTCTTGTTTCTCCTTTTTACTGGATTTATGTTCACCTGCTTTATCTATTCTGATGAGATCTGGAGCTTCTAGTAAATACTCTCTCACTGCTGAGAGACAGGGTTTAGAATAATGGGATTAGGGCACTAAAACTTCTGCACAGTTCTGTAAATATAAAACTCTATAAGTAACTCTATAAGGAGTGCTGATCTGGACCCGTTAATGGAAGTTAAGGTGTTAAACTCTTGTTTTTTTTTAATTAGCAACAATATAAACCATTTTCCTGTTGGGTTTTGTTGGGTTTTATTCAAAATAGCAGCAAATACCAAACCCTCTGCGTCTGCAAAGACAAGACGGCGGCATTGGTGGGGATTTAATTAGGGAAGAGGGCAGGCTGACATTTGGAAAGCCTCATGTTTCAGGCGGAGCAGCGGTATCTCTGCCGTGGCCCTCGCCGGTGATAAATGCGTCTCGATAATGACAACAGAACGCTGAAGAAAAGCCTCGCAAAGTGCAGTCATCATGCCCGGAATCAGCGCCGTGTGCGGGTGGCCAGCGTGCCGACCCGAATGCTGATGCTGGCTTCTTCCAGACCGTATCGAATGCACTGGATACTGTAAACGCAAGGAGAATGCCAATGCGGCCCCGTTACCAGATCAGATGCGTTATTAGATAAACAGCCGTGATCGGATCTTTCTCTCAACAGCTGAGCTCGCCCGCTCCTGTATCCTGCCAGGCCTGCGCTTTCCACGGCATTAGGCAGGATTTATTACCCAGGGTTGCGGGCTGTTGACATGAGTGTGATATAGCATTTCGCTGAGATAGTGTCCCACTGTGGGTGTAATGATGTTATTCCTCGTCTTATCATGGGCAGATGAACTGTGCGCCTAAGCCCCCCTTTTTCCTCCAGTGGCAGATTGCTGTTGTACACCCAGGTTGTTTTTATTTCATAACGTCGCAGCGCCCTTGAATCCTGCGGCTCTCGCCAGGGAGGCCCGGCTCGCACGCGGCCTGGCCCGGGACGTGACCGGAGGCTTCAAGAGAGTTGCACAGCTCAGCTCGGCTCGGCTGGGCCGGGCTCGACTCGGCTCGGCTCGGGGGGTGCAATTGATTAAAATGTTGTTGCAGGGACTCAAATTGGCTTGGCAGGACTAGCATGTCATTGATGTATGACATCAGATAAAGCACTGCGAAATGGAGGGAATGGGGAGGGAATGGGGGTGAAATGGGGAGTAGGTTCACATTCCAATCTGGTCAGCCTGGGAGAGGTGCGCAGGTGCCCTCTACTTTTTTTTAATGGTCAAATGGATTAATAATTGAGGCTCACAGGCTATCACAGTCAAATTGCTGGACGTGGAAAGAGACTGGATGTATTACCGTATTAAAGGGAGCGCCCCTTGTGTCTTTATCACTCTTCTAAACAGTATGTGTCTGTTGGAAAGGGCAGTAATTCAGCCGGCTTGACAGATGGGTCACATCTGTAGTGAATAATGAATGAAGTTGGTGCTGACTTCAGTATGGATCATCGATTTCCTGATCTGTGAGTTAGTACCTTTACAGGGGAACTAATGAGATTTTATCCCGTTAGTAATGATGAACCATTTTTATTGGTCGTCTTATCATGGGCAGATGAACTGATCTGTTCATTATCATTGGTCTGTTCATCATCAAAAACTGTTGCAAATGTTGCAAAAACACCAATATGAACTTGCTAAAAATTAAGCTACCATTCTGTTAATGGTAAATGTTTTATATGTCAACAAAAATAATAATAAATTTGGTGAATCTGGCAGTTGTCTTTTATATTGTATCAGAATTTCATGATGAATGGACCAATAGAAATGCTCCAAAATTACCTTAAATAAAATATTTCTACCTTGACTTCCATTGAAAGTTAAGAAAGGTAAATCTGCCCTTTTTGAGACACACTGGCTTTGTATGACAGTGACGACATGTTAAGCTGCTAATAGAGAAATGCATCCTGTCATGTAAAATATTCAACCCGCTTCATGACAATTAGTGTGAAATTGATTAATCTGTCCAAAGGCTGAAGTCAGGACCATGTATGTGTGAGTTAGGATTGTAGAAGTTATTGATTATTAATCATTATCATAATACTGATCTTAGCAATATTGATACCATATGAGGCTATGATGTGCAAATAAGCCCTTTAACCAAGTACAGTGTTTTTTTAGTATGCTTTGAGCATCTGGAGAAGTATAATATAAGTATTTTCAGTAGAAATGTATTTCTGTTCATTTTGATGAATTACAATTATTTAAACAATATTACATTGGAAATTTATTGTAGTCAGAATAATATTTTTATAATGTGAATCTGGCAGTTGTTGTTTATATTGTTTTAGTATTTCATAATGAATGGACCAATAGAAATGCTTGGAAATGACTTAAAATCGTTTTACATTGACTTTCATTGAAAGTTAAAGGTTTCCTTTTTCTCCTGTAAAAGTTTCTATTTTGGAGAAACAAGGTTCGATAAGGCTGATAATGGTGAAATAGGGATAAATCTGCAAGTAAAAAAATGAATAAAAAGGATTTCCTCAGTACAACTTTGCCTCCCAACATCCTACACATTCCCACATCATTCCACTACGAAATAATAAAAAAGTTGTTTTTTTTTCCAAACTCTAAAAACTCTAAAAAAAAGATTCCAAACATTCATTAGTAATATAATAACTTCATATATATATATATATATATGTAGTGTATATTACATTTAGAGACTATCATTTTAATTAAACTTCAGTTCAATTCAAATTGAATTTAATTGATAGCCTCTAAATTTAAAGTCATATTTATGCTATAAATGCTATAAATGTTGGTTCTCACTGTCACTACTGTAAACATATTTCTCTGAAACATAAACTTTCACACCACTGTGAGTGTCTGATTACGATTATCTTAACGATTTAATTATTTAGAAATTTTGGAAATTCGGTGAAGCGCCCATATAACCATGTCACATTGCTGACTCACCAATGAATTGTCAGTAGGTTGCACAGTCACAGTCTACAGGAATATAATACTAGCGTTCTGCCCATTTTGTGCAGTCATAGCGTGTGTGTGTGTGTGTGTGTGTGTGGGATAGGGTGGGTAGTCAGTCACTCTGAGGAGGATAATTAAGTGCTCTTGTGTGGTCATTGTGTGAATGGCAGAACAGAGAGGTGACACTGATATGCCTTAAGCAGCTTCATTGCTATGATTACTGGTGCTTTAAATTCATTTATTAGACCCACAATTAGGACTGATTGCTCCCTCTTTTTGTCTCCTTGGAGCATCAGAAATTTGTTCCAGAGCTCTTCACTGGCAGACATGCAAATCTGCAGCAATTAGGCACGTCTCTGATTGTACACCGTCCTTCCCTATTACCAAACATCCGCTTCACACGCTCCGGTGACGTCAAGGGCCGTGTTTGCACCAACAGAATAAAACCAGAGAATGGAAGGCATATGATGTGAAAGAGCAATCATCCTCAATTAAAGAGCCCGGACATCTCTTCCAGGGAGTAATCAGGGCTTTCTGCTGACAGGCTTTTAGAGTGAACTCCCTGATTAAAGTTAATTAGGAATTGAAAAAGAAAAAAGCCTTTCTATTATACAGTATATATAACGGGTTTCAGACATTGGACCTAATTCATATCAGCTCTGATTATGTGAAAAGCCCGGGTTGTTAGATTCGCTTCTTATGGGAATAGCCGTCTTGGGCTGAAGAGTACAGTGAAGAAGGAAAATATGCAGAACGAGAAATCTGTGAAAATATTATTTTAGTTCAATATCATCAGTGTTTTGTTTAAATAATACATTTAAAGTGTGTTATACTTTCTTATGGACAAAAAGCATAAGCAAATCATAATTGACATTTATGACTATGAATTACATCACTTAAATACTACAGAAAAAAAAACACAAAATGATCAAGTCAGACTAACTGAAAAGGGAATATTTAAGATACACACTTGGTTCATTTGTGTAAGATCAACTTTTTAAAGCCCCCCAGCATTGAGGAGCTGTGGAGCAGTGGAAGAACTGTGTTCTCTGGAATGATGCTGGTGGAGCTCCATCCAGTACTTTTGGGACAAGTTGAGGGAGGAGTTGGGGATGATGATGCGTGGTGGTGATCATCATCATCATCCAACATCCTGACCTCCCAAACGCTCCTGCCACTGAATGCAATCAAATCCTCACAGCAATGCTCCTCAAAAGTCCAAAAAACAATGTATAAGCAAGTGTCCCAATACTTTTGTCCAAACTGTGCACATGTAGTTGTTCAGTGTTGTGGAAGTGCTGGAACTACTCAGTGATGTAATTTTATTATGATAATGATCATCATATTGCCCCCCCCCCCCCCCCCCCCCCCCCCCCAGGTGGAGGTCAGGATAATAAGTGTGTTGAGGGGTAGATGTCTGCACCAGCTTGTACGTGTCACTGGGATCTGCTTCCCACATGACATGCCCCTCTGCTCCAGCTCTGCTGCTGCTGCCGTCACTCTCAGCCTCAACTGTTAGATCGATGGTGTTTAGTGTGAGCAGTCTCTTCTGCCTGACATCAACACAAATGAGATTTTTCACAAATCCAGAAACACCACTGGCAGTCACCAAGAACTGTCCCGAAGAATGTCCCATGTGAAACACAGTCAGGTGCATAAGTATTTCGACTGTAGATGTTCAGCTTTAGCTCAAGGGGTTTAATAAAATTACAGCAAGAACCATTTAGGAATTACAGCCCTAATTGTTTTCTTTACGAAACCTGTTTAAAAGTAATTGGACAGACTACCGTAAGTATAATTATGTACAGTATTTTTAATACTTAGACCCAAATGCTTGCCAAAGTCTGGAACTCATCAACATCCAAAGCTCCAGAGTTTGCTCCATTAAGATTCTATACCAGGGCTTTACTGCAGCCACCTTCAGTTGCCTCTAGTTTTGTCTTCAGTATATAAAATACTGCTCAGAAGAGCTGAAGTGTACCTCTACACACTTCAGACCTCATCCTGCCACCACTATTAACAGTTCCATCATCCGTAAACACCAGTGAACCAGTTCCACTGGCAGCAATACATGCCCATGCTATAATAGTGCCTCCACCATGTTTGACAGATGACGTGATCGTACGTTAGTCTCCATTGTGTTTAAATGCTTTTTGTAGAGTAGTTTGGTGTGTGAATACAATGTTAATTAAATACGTAACTACTAATTGATCACTGATGAAACACTAATGAATCTCATTCAAATTGAAGCTTTAAAATCAGTTTAAAAATCTAAAAATCTGACATTGTTGATATTAGAGATGTTAAAGTCAAACATGCTAAAATCCATTGCACTGCTGTACAGTGGTGGAAAAGTGCAACACCACCTTCTCCATGGCTGATGTTGACCCTTCCTTTTCCTTTTCTAGGCTCTTCTCTTCTCATAATGGTGGTGGAAGTTAATATTCGGTTAGAGTTAATAGAGTTAATGTAATTGTCTTCAGTTACAGTTAAAAGAGTTAATAGAATTATCTTCAGTTAGAATTAATAGAATTCGCTTCGGATAGAGTTAATAGAATTGTCTTCAGTTACAGTTAAAAAAGTTAATAGAATTGTCTTCAGTTACAGTTAAAAAAGGTTATTATAATTGTCTTCTGATAGAGTTAATAGAATTGTCTTTGGTTAGAGTTAATAGCGTTAATAGAATTATCTTCAGTTAAAGTTAATTGAGTTAATATAATTGTCTTCAGTTAGAGTTAATAGAGTTAATAGAATTGTCTTTGGTTAGAGTTAATAGAATTGTCTTCAGTTAGAGTTAATTGAGTTATTAGAATTGTCTTCGGTTAGAGTTAATAGAATTGTCTTCTGTTAGAGTTAATAGAATTGTCTTTGGTTAGAGTTAATAGAATTGTCTTTGGTTAGAGTTAATAGAATTGTCTTCAGTTAGAGGTAATTGAGTTATTAGAATTGTCTTTGGTTAGATTTAATAGAATTGTCTTCAGTTAGAGTTAATTGAGTTATATATATATATATATATATATATATATATAGATATATATATATATATATATATATATATATATATAGATATATATTTAATTAAAAAAGGAATGACACATTTTTTATGTGTAATTCCACAAATTTCTGT